>NW_028252261.1:0-40850 GCF_964263255.1 Lissotriton vulgaris | reverse complement strand
TTTGGAACAGGACCAAAGAATCTGCACAATATCCTCATCAGGTTGTTGCTCTCGCCAACAGTCTGAGATAAAAGCTAGTTTAGCTCTTTGCAGTTTGACAGGTGCCCAGTGTCAATCAAGAAGAACCTTCAAATAATTAAATTCAAGTTGGTTTTCTGTTGCGTCTGTTGGCAGGAGGTATTCCAGAGGGAAGTCTGCAAAGGTTTTTATGGACCCATCCATTATTAGGTGGCTCAGTTCTGCTATTCCTTTGTCTCTTGAGCATGGCCACAATAAGGGAGCTTTGTCTATGATAATAGCTTCAGAGGCTTTGACCCAAATCAGATAAACGTCCAGCCAGAGGACCCACACATGTCTCGAGCACTTGCAGGAGAGTTCTGGCTTCTGATTGTGGTATTGGATCCTTTATACCTGAAAAATGCAGAACTGACACTGTTCTAATGCACTTTCTGACACACTTTCTGGTGCAGGTGGCTTGAAGTATGTCCTAGGACACGGAAATGGTAAGGTGGTTTGAGGGGGTGGTTTGACATGCTTGACCACAGAATATAAACAATGAACATCTTGTCACGTATATATCTCTAAAAATATATGTGAGAGCGTAACTTAAGACAGGTGCCACTATTGCAAAGCTACGGCTGCGGTTTCACTTGAGCAAGTTATCTTTCAAAATAATTTAGCAATGGTACCAACTTGTATCAGCTGATCCTGTGTACGTGTGTGTGTGTGTGTGAGTGTCTTTCAATTGTACTGTGGAAAGCTATTGCACTTTCATGGTTGCTCAAGCTACCTCGTTGTTTTCAGCGCAACAGAAATTCATGTTTGAAATCATCAGGGCCTAGTGGAGTTTAATATGAAAGACTGATAACATAAGATGGTGGCCTTTGTCCTTTGGCTTAGGCCTATATGCATAAGGTTCACTGAATCTGTGGGCTTTAATTTACTGATAGTATATGGTGAAAATTGGTCATTTTAGCATATTTTCAGATTTTCTCTAGCAAGCCCATGTGAGACCTTCATTCTACCAAGGTCGATCAAGAAGGCATATTTTTGGAAATCAGATCCTTCATCATCTCCCTGCTCTTGTTAATTTATGAACACACTTTTAATAGAGTATCTCAGTGACCCTTCCGCTAGTGGGGGAATCCAGGGCATGTTGTTAACATAACACTTAAAGCTGCCCTGGCGTTGTTCTCTTGGCCTGGCAGGATCTCCATCTGGCCTAACAAGTATTTTGACATATTTTGCACATGATCCATTAAACAGACATTCATATCGAACAACTGCAGGGCCCTTGCTCAGGGTATCTCTACCTGGGGGGAGTGGGGAAACTGACGGTATGTCATAGTGAGCGCCAGGGGCTGCTATCTCGGCTAATTTCTATTTGTATTCCAGTCCCATCCCAGGAACACAATCCTTGTCCTCATATTTAGCTAACTGGTAAATCCCTATGCTAGCGTAGTTCGTCCCTACTATCTTGGTGCTAAATTTCCTTTTACACAATGACACTCATCTGCGGGATGCAACACAAAAAGAAACAGCAAAAAATAAAAACTTTTTAGAACAGCCACAAAGATATCCAGTTAAAGTTCAACCAATCAGTTGCTGTCTACTATGGCACCTCCTCCAGCAATCCATTTCTTTTCTATCTTGTTCAAGTCGTTGATGCCATTGGTCATTTTAACCATTTTCTTTGTTGTTGGTAAGGTACAGCTCACCTCCTTATCCAAAGGCATACCCTCCTCTTGGTATTTCGAAGCCAGTGTCCTTCTGCCTTGGTCTGGAGCATCACAATGATGGTATAGGAAAAACAGCTGGACTGTATTCAACTTTCTGGCAAACCTCCTTTGGTGGGTCTTTGATCGCCGTCCACCCTTAGAACTCAGCAAACTGCCATTGTCCGTGGAGCCAGATAACAGAGCCATAGATGGGCATCAATGTGGGAGATATTTGCTGCTGTGACCACCATGGAGACTTTGTGCAATGTTCTAGTGAGCTCAGGCTGCTCCTTCGTGAGGGCTGTTGGAGATAGAGCCATTCTCTGCAGGCCCAGTAAAAGTCCATTCGACTGGAGGTGCCATATTTATTGTCCAAATCAAAAACAATGCTGTTTGCAATTTGTGTGCCGACCCACAGGTAACATGCCATTCTAGAAAACAGAGAAGAGGTGTCTTTTAATTTAAGATTATTTCATACTTTACTTTTGGACATTTTTATCCCCATCCCAAGTAGACTACCTGTCTATCTTATCTTATAAAACTAGTCTACCCTATGTTGCCCTAAGAGTGGTTCTTTATGCCTCAAGTAAACTGGGGCACTCAATTTTGCCATGGGCGTAACTTAGGACGAATAACAATAACGCCATTCTAATCTGTCATGGGCAATGTAGGGTGTGGGGGACGGAGCAATGATAGTCTGACAGAGAATCTGCTATCATAAACCCATTGATGCTGCAAAAAACTACACTATGGGCCATATCATGAACAGTCATCTAAAATAGCCTTGTTGCCTTCACTTCTATTCTGTATTTATCAGTGATGACCTAATGCATCATTGAGGTGGAGGTGTGGTCCTTTTCTGTTCTATGTATAAACACTTTGGAGAAGGTGCCCTCAATAATCTGACATTTGTTTGTGTATCCTGTAGGAACATGTGTAGGACATTTTCTACAGTCTGTGGTAGTATCTTCCTAGGTGAGAAAATCTATCTGTGCCTTCTGCATGGGCAGTGTATGAGTCATGTAACAGTACTCCTTAGTTTTCTGTCTACCTATTGTTGTCATCTGACTGTATCACATGCTGTGTGGAGAATCATGAGCAGGATGCTGTCTAGCTGCTTGGGCACTATTTCTTATTTTGCATTATTACTTCCAACAAGGGAGGGTGATGAGGACACATGTTGCAAATAAAATTAATCTGGGGTGCTGACTGTGTTGGCAGAGGATGTTGAACCTTTCTTCATTCTTGCAAGGCCATTTACTCCATGTGCTAACAGATATATTGGAGGTGACTTGGTTGCTATTGGCAATTTAAAAAAATGTGAGCAATACAAGTCTTCCTATTAACATAATGAGATGAAACCAATTAAATCTATCTAGTGCCACTTCTGCCAGTATTGCAAAATATTATAATACAAAATACATAACTCAGATAAGACACTTCTGTGCGGCAGGTGTTGTGGCTACGTCTGAATCCATAAACGACAAAGCTGTCACCTTCTTCTTCCTTTTGGACAGTCAAATGGAAACAAGTTTATCTTCTCTAGTTTGCAGGGTTGAAGTCTGTTCTGTTATTTCTTTCCTCTTGGCAATGGGGACAGCTGTTGGTAAGTAGTCTATTATTTCAAAGAGTCTTTGGGCCAAGATCTGTGTTACATTATAGATATGTCGAAGCCCAGAACTGATATGGCCCTTCTTCCTCCACCTGGAAACCTGACTTTTTGAAAGAAACCTCACAGGGCATGTTAAGTTCATACAAACGCTTTTTTTATTTTTCATCATTCCAGAAGAGCTTTCACTTTCAGCTCTAGTTGCTAGTGCTGATGCATAAATAATAATGTTGTGACACTATATATATATATATATATATATATATATATATATATATATATATATATTACCTACTGGCAGTCGCCAGTAGGTATATATAGTTAGGATTTTTTCCCTATGGGATTTCTGAAAATTCTATGCCTAATAACTTTTGCGTTTGTGGACGGAATTGGCTGAAATTTTCAGGAAAATGGCACATTTTGTTTCTGAGCAGCCCTTGAAAATTTGGGGGGGTTTTGTGGAGGGGGGCCGAGAAAAAAGGGGGGTCCCAAAACGCCTTTTTCCCATGTTAATTTCCATAGGGCGGTTGGACTCACTTTTAGCCCGAACGGCTGAATGGATTTTCACGAAACTTGGCAAAATTGTAGGGACTGTTAGCCCGATGTGCCTTTGCTAGGTCTCAATATATGTGCTTCAGTGGATTTTGAGAAATTAACGTTTAAATCAAGATATATATCTGTAACAGCGCTCCGGGCAGCTATCCGGTTAGCGAACCTTTCGCGTATCGGAACTTTGCGATGAGAAGCTGATTGGCCCTCCGGTGTCTGTCAACATTCTAAACAGTCCGGAGCGGCCGCCATCTTGTCTCTCGGTAGGATCGAGAGACAAGAGGAGGCCAAAACAAAGGGGGAAATTACCATAAGGGGGCATAGTAGATCCTCGTTGACCCCCTAGGTTTTATGTGGAGGTTTTAAAAGGGCCTAGGAGGGTCCAAAAAAAAAAAAAAAAATTTTTTTTGCGTGGTAAGCGCCAAGTTCGCGAACCGGAAAGCGTTCTGGGCAGCGAACTTTATGGATAAAAGAATGAAAGACTTTTCTAATGCTGTATGTTAATTGTTTGTTGTTTTTCTTGTTTTTTTTTGTTTTCTTTTTTTTAAAGTGTTTTTTTTATTTTGATTCTTTTTCATAATTTATTAAACTTTCTAACATTTCAGTGTCTGAAATGTCATTATTTTCTTGAAATATTGTTTGCAATCTGTGAGGTTGCAAAATGTCCTCATTTGCAAGGAGGACATCTACTGCTTGGACACATTGCAGCAGTTCATTATCCAAGCTTTCATCCATAAATTCCATGTCAATTTGTTCAATTAATTCCTGGCTGCTCTCTTGCAGGTCCATCTCAAAAGAAACTTGCTGCTCGCCTTCCATTTTGCCTGAAATTTGGATTAAAAAAATATATATTAGTAGAGATAGGGCACTGTTGGGATTAATTTTAGATAGGCAGTTTTTATCAGTGAATTTATCTTTTGGCAGTGTATAGTATGAGAGTGGAAATAGGACTATAAAAAAGTGTATGTGATTTAACCAAGACAAGCCTTACTCCATTGATAACTATAACAGAGAAGTCTATCTAAATACATTACTACTACAGAGGGATAGTGTATATCTAGCAGAAAAAGTCTACTATATTAAGTTATAGTGCACAATATATTAAATTTTAACTTACCTTCACAAAGAAGTTGAAGTTTTTTGAAGCTATTGAAATAGGAGGTACAACAAGAAGTAGTAGTCAAAATGGCTGTGTTTCCTTCTCTTCCTTTATATATATACAGGTATATAACCAATCAAATGTCAGGTAATAAAAGTAGAAAATGAAAGTAACATTTTCATTGGTTGTCAATTCCAACAATTCAGATGTGTTTTGTGAAGTAATTTACCTCACGGTACTTGGAGAGGTCTACAGGCTAAATGGCTAAATGAAATTTCAATGAAATTTGTGAGAATGGAAGGGATTGTTATGTAGTATGAGCTAATCTATATTTGGTGAGAGTGTCTCTAGTCGTTTTTCTGTAAATTACTTTCCCACCTTTTTTTAGGACCGCTTTCCGGAAAGCGGCCCGGTTAGCGAACCTTAAGCGTCACGGGAGTCCACCATTTTGTGTTTCGGTCGCATTAAGATACAAGATGGAGGGCAAATAATGTTTAGAATGGGTAGAAGGGGTCATGGTAGACTTATCTTGACCCCCTAGGTTTTCTGAGCGTGGCTGAGGAGGCTTATATGTGCGGAAAAAAAACTTTTTTTAAAAAAATCCGCGAGGTTAGCTTTCGGTTAGCGAACCGGGTAGCGCTCCGGGGAGCGAATTTTGTGGAAAATTAGTGAAAAAAGTTAGAGAAAAATAATAATTGTGAGTGATCAGATGTAGGGTAGCTCTGAGAAGAGCTTTTGGGTTTATGGTACATTTAGGTACTTATAAGTAGGTACCAATGCACAGTCTTAAATTCAGAATGAAAATTCTGTTGCCCTCATCTGAGAAGTGAACTCCATCTCCTCTGTAGATATCTTGCATGTAGTAACGCAAGTTATTGTTGTACAGAGAGCCCATTCCATGGTCTCTCATGTAAGCTGAAACAGATTTGTTTACATGCTTCCTCGCTTTCTCAATTTGTGGACAAAATTGGTTGGACCACCTCCATTTCTGTCTTTGGCATATATTGGAATATACCAAGGCAGTTTGAGGAAAAAGTGCCATTAATTGCTCAAAGGTGTCCTTTAAAAGCATTTCCAGACCTACCCCTGTCAAAGTGCCCAAATCATTACCTCCACAGTGCACTATTAACAGGTCAGGTTTTGGCAAATGCATAAAGGTTTTCACCAATGGTATCAATTGGTGACATTTTAATCCTCTTTGGCCCAACCACTTAATTTCCACATCTTGTAAATTGAGGTTAGGTAAATTTCTGCTCTCAGCATACCTTTGAGCCCAGTGGATGTAACTATGTCCAACAATCCAGACCTTAAACATGGTGGGAGAAGGTTGTTCTGCAGTCAGATGAAGTGTGGTAATGAAAGGGCAGTTGAAACAGTAGGAGTTTCTAAAGAAAAAAAACTGTGGATTTACAATGCTAATGATTCATTAGCAGTGATTGGTGCATTTCCATTTCTGAAAACAGAAAGTTAGGGTGCATGGATGTGTTCTTTGAAACATGTAATTTGAATGGTCAAGGAAGAAACATTTATTGAAAGATTGCTCTGGATACGCAGGTGCACTGAGAGTTCAGAGTTCAATTGAAACATTGTTGTGTGAATTTGCAAACATGAGAGGTCTTCCAGGAGGTGGTTGCTATGGAAACAAGGGAGAGAGGGCAGAGGGGGGAAGGGTTTTGATTTGAAAAAAGTGAGGGAAGAGGTATGATTGGCTAATACGAGAGATATGTGAAATGAATATCTGTATTTCTGTGCTTTCAATAGCTGCAGCCTTTGGAGTGCATCCTTATTCTTCTGCTGAAGACAATTTGGTGTATTTCTGAGACTGTTTTCAAAACTCAAACAATATTTGCTAAGGTGAGAAAAGATTTATTTAATTTAGATAGAGAATAGTATGATTTAAGGAGAAAATGATGAAGAAAGCTGTGTTTTTAAAATGTGGTTTTGTCTCTAGTGATATACTAATAGAATTAGTTTTATAGAGAAATTGTAATTGCATATTTGGTGTAACATTCTGGCATGCAGTAACACAAGTTATTGTGGTACATGGAGCCCATTCCATGGTCTGTTATGTAAGCTGAAACAGATATGTTGTTTTTAAAAACGATTTAAGAAATCAACTACATTTCTGGATATGTACTGCTAGAGCTTCATAGGTTGTTTTGAGCCATATTTATAAGGTATTTGAGTGTCTAAGATGTTATGTTTTCCTTTTAAAATGTAAAGTGTTCCTCATGGGGCAAGTGTCTTGTAAATACGCTCCCACTTGTGCTTGGCAAATTTAGATTTTGATTATGGGAGTTACCTAGCCATGTTAATAGTGTCCCAAAAATGGTGCTAGGGCATTCCAGAAAACACTTTCATGTGTCTCTAGGACATTTTTAGTCATTTCTTCATGAATGCAGGTATACAATTGATTTATATGCTGTGTTTAAAAACGAATTTTGAAATCAATTAAATTTCAGGATATGTACTGTTAGAGCTTCATAGGTTGTTTGGGGTCATATTTAGAAGGCATTTTAGTGTCTTTGATGTTATTTTTCCCTTTTTAAATGGAAAGCGTTCCTCATGGGGCCCTGAGCAGTTCTTAGCCATGTTATTTAATAGGAAGTGGATAACATGGCTAAGAGCATTTGCTGGAAAATGCATGAATATCGCGGACTTTTCTGCGATATTCATGCATTGCGGCCTTTTTTTAAATACATGTTTTAATATTTTTGGAAATGTTTGTTCTCTGTTTTACAGATTGAAAGTATGAAAAAATATTTTAAAAAGGTAACAAGAATTATAAGGTACATGTTTTCTACTCTTTTTACCCGCAATGCACTGCTGATGATGTCTCTGACACTATCTCTGGTTTACTCTCTATAGCTGTCTTTCTTTTTACATTATTCTCTGTTTACTTCCCTTATACTAACTCTTCTTTTTTTAAAAAAAATATTTTTTTGGTTCACTTCCAGTTCGCGAACCGGTCAGCGAACTTGAAGCGAACCAAAAGAAATAGAGCTTGCCAGAGTGATAAACATTCTAGCAATTTTATTTGAAAGGGGGGGTAGTTCTGAAAAGAACTTTTTTTTTTTGTTTTTGTTGTTTTTTTTTTTTTTTTTTTTTCTGAACATTTTTTGATTTTTTTGTATTTTTAGAACAGTTTTATGTTTTTTTGTGTTTTTTATGGAGGGGAAACAACAAAAAAACAGGCATTGAAAACGGCTCAACAGGAGCAAAAAAAAAATTACTGCTTGGGTGCATTAGGGCACTTATGGTTTTCGAACACCATATTAATCAAGTTGACGCTCATGTTCCCATACGACAACATAGCACCACAATATATACAAGTAAACCTCATATGTCTAAAATTGGGTTGAATGTTTGGCACAGTTTCCTGTGCCTCTCTTCCTGACAAAGACATTGATGAGGTAGATCTGGCCACAGGAGTTGTCGGGGGATTGTCTTGTAGGTCCCTTAACTCAGCCCGGCTGTAGTTCAAGGGATGCCACCTGGTCATATGTCGATGCATAGTATAGTTCCCCATACTATATTTCTTCTCTGTGCCTCTTGACAATCTGTAATCACAGATGAGGCAGGTGGCATATTTCGCGTTCACCTTCTTCTCCCCTGGAGGGATGGAAAAAAACTGCCAGATGAAACTGGTTTTTCTCTTAGAAACACGGGGCAACTCCGTGATAAATTGTTGTTGATCTTTATCCTCTTCTTCTTCTTCCTCCTCTTCCTCTTCTCTGTTGGAGGTAAATTGACTGGGTGGTCCTCTCTTCTTATGAGGAGGTGGAGGTGGTGGTGGGGGTGCACCAGCTGCAGCAAGTATGGAAGCCATTGTTGAACTCCAGGTAAATGGTCTTTCTCTCACCAAGATGAAAGTCAGAGTGAGGAAAGAAGGAGGGGTTTACATGATTTGGGAAAAGCAAAAGTTCTGAACCAATGAAAAGTGTTATTTTTAGGTCACATGACCTAGTCATACATCATTTGGAAACCAAAAGTGAAATGAACCAATGAAAAGTTTGATAAACAAGTCACATGACCTGTTCCGCTTACGTTACGCGGTCCGCGCCGCGTCTCGGATCGCTTCCGGTTAGCGGTCCGGAGCACTTCCGGGAGCGCTAATGCAGCACGTCATTAGACGCATTACGCGACAACGTGATACGTCGCGCTTCCGCGACGCGTCACAGTTCCGCTAACGTAACGTTGACCGGTTCGCGGACTAGGTCGCGGCATGAAGATGAGCTAACGGAAAGCTTCCCGGTTCGCGAACTAGAAGCGAAGAAAAAAAAATATTAAAAAAAAAATTATCAATAAACATCTAAAATATATTTTAAGATTTAAAGAAGAATACATTTTACAGCTACAGATGTTAGCTTTTAAAAAACCAATGAAATTCACAGAAAAAACCATAGGTTATAGACCATATATAGTTAGGAATTTGCATTTACAAAACCTTGAAAATTCAGTGAAAAAACCATAGGTTATAGACCATATATAGTTAGGGATTTGCATTTACAAAACCTTATTTTACTCGCATAAAACCATTGAAATTCCATATATAGTTAGTTGCGCTAACTATATATCGCGCACCCGCAATCCACTGCTGATGATGTCACATATTACATCATTCATGACATGGTCAGTGACATCACTGATGACATCACTGATGACATCTCAAATGACATCACTGATGACATCTCAAATGACATCACTGATGACATCACTGATGACATCTCATTTGACATTACTGATCACATCACTGATGATATCATTCATGTGATAATACGATGAACCTCTTCAGACTCTAATATAACCTTAGATACAATCAGTGTAAACAGACACTCACAGACTGTCACTCATCCATGGAGTTACTCACACACCTAGTCAGTCATGCAAAGAATCAATCGCACCTCCATTTCCTCAACTATACAGTTATACAAACTTTACTTATTCATACATATACTAACACATATTTACTCTCTTATACAATCCCTGATACAAGTTCACAATGATCCATACAGCCACTCACACATTCACTGGCTCTTATGCACAGTTATTTATATATGTCAACTCTCACTTGTACTGTGTTTTACATATGTACTTACTTTGACATGTAGCACTGAGATATCCATTCACTCACCAATACACTCATGCACACAGTCAACCGCCCATACAGCTGTTTCCACATGCACTTTTGAAACCATACATCTAGTGAATCAACTGCTCACACATCTATGCACAGAGTCATACACCTCCCAGCCACCCACACACACACTCAGTCTCCCATACAAATACCTGGGCTACCAATCAATAACCCATATAGTTACTCATATAGCTACTTATCAACACATGCAGCAGTTTACAGAACAACAGACATAATAATGCACAAATTAAGACAGTTTAGTCACTAACCCATGCACTCAGTGAGACATATTTAATCACTCACTCATACAGTCAGTCATGCACCTACTAAATCCTTCATCCAGACACTTATACATCCACTCATTCTTCAATATGTAAGACATATTTTAACTTTACAGAAACATACAGTCACTGGGTGTTGTCATCAGTGATGTCATCAGTGATGTCATTTGAGATGTCATCAGTGATGTCATCAGTGATGTCACTGACCATGTCATGAATGATGTAATATGTGACATCATCAGCAGTGGATTGCGGGTGCGCGATATATAGTTAGCGCAACTAACTATATATGGAATTTCAATGGTTTTATGCGAGTAAAATAAGGTTTTGTAAATGCAAATCCCTAACTATATATGGTCTATAACCTATGGTTTTTTCACTGAATATATATATATATATATATATATATATATATTCACAGAAAAAACCATAGGTTTTACACACGTTATAGTTAAGAAGTAGCATTTAAAAAACCTATGAAATTCACTGAAAAAACCATAGGTTTGACACATGTTATAGTTAGCTGGAAATTTTACTGATATAAAACCAATGAAATTCCACGTTATAGTTAGTTGGACTCACTATAACTTGCGCGTGCAATGCACTGCTGATGACGTCACATATTACATCACTCATGACATGGTCAGTGACATCACTCATGACATTACTGATGACACCATCCAGTGAATATGTGTCTTTCTGAAAAATAAATATTAGTGAGTAATGTTTAAATATTTAAATATATATATATTAGTGTTTCACTTTGTGTATAAGTGGCTACATGTGTTGGTAAGTAGCTACATGCGTATGTATATGGGTTATTAGATGTTTCTCTTAGTTTCAGTATGAGTGTCTATATGGTTTGGTGGGGGTATTACTTAGCACATAGATGCATGAGTAACTGACTCTCTGTTTGTATGTGTTTTGAAGACAGCATATGTGCAGGACTGTATGGGTGGATGAGTGTGTATATGTGTTTGTTAGTGAGTGAATGACTGTCTCACTAGTGTCTTTATCAGTAACTACATATGTTTTAATCTAGTATATGTGAATATTGATGTATATAAGTGAGTATATGTGAGAGTAAGAGATTGTAAGAGTTCTTGTTTAAATAAGTATGTGTTTCTATAAGTGATTGTTTAAGAGAATAAATATGTGTAATTTTCAATAGAAGTAAGGTGGAAGTGTGTGTATAACTCTATATTCAAATAAATGGATGTTCAATAGTTTATTTGCACGTGTGAGTATGTGTGTGAGTAACTTTTGGATGACTGTCGGTGTGTAACAGGATGTATAGGTGTATCACTTCATATGATGAGTGAGTATATGTATGAGTGACTATATAGAACTGTTGCTGAATGAGTAGATGTGTATATAGATGGTGGAATTACTGAATTGCTTGTTGTAACTGATATGGGTATCTCCATTTTTTTTTAAATTTCAGTTTCTATTTTTGAATATATGTTTCAAGGGTTACATTACAGTGAAAGGAGGTCTGTCTCTATGTCACAAGGATGGTGTCATCAGTGATGTCATGAGTGATGTCACTGACCATGTCATGAGTGATGTAATATGTGACGTCATCAGCAGTGCATTGCACGCGCAAGTTATAGTGAGTCCAACTAACTATAACGTGGAATTTCATTGGTTTTATATCAGTAAAATTTCCAGCTAACTATAACATGTGTCAAACCTATGGTTTTTTCAGTGAATTTCATAGGTTTTTTAAATGCTACTTCCTAACTATAACGTGTGTAAAACCTATGGTTTTTTTCTGTGAATTTCATTGGTTTTTAAAATGCTAATTCAGAAATATGTCGTGTATGCAACCTATACTTTTGTCAATAAAGTTCTGGCAATATTTTTTTCGAAAACAAGCCGTTTTCTTCACTGTTCAAGTTGCATAGAGACTCCTTGTAAAGCGATACAGAATTTGAAAGTCTGTTCCTTGCCTTTTTTTGAACGCATTGAAATTTGTCTGTAAATAAAAATAGCCTTACTAAACTTTCGTCCGCGACCCGGTGTGCGCACTCTCGGCAACAGTTGTCAATAAAATAGTTTTCACATTTCCAGGCTTTCGTGCGCGACCGAGTGCGCGCACCTGCCTATATATTTCGTGAAAACTTTGCAATTTGAACTTATTGAATTTCTTCATACACCCCTCAAAGAACTTATAGTACGTCAAAGAGACTGTACCTAGACTTTTTTTATTCTTATGAAACTTTTCAGTAAATGGAGCCGAATGTCTTTTTAAACTTTCGTGCGTTACCGGATGTACACACCTTGGTATTTTTTTTAGAAATATAAAACGTTTCATACTTTAACAATTGTGTGCTTAAATCCAGCTCAGAAGATATACAAAATCAGGATGGTAGTTGGTTCAACCCGGACCGTTTATTAAAGGTAGATCGTCCGACTCCACCGGAGGACACCCCTAATAAAAAGGACATATATATAAAATGCGGACTAGCCGCTGTATCGTGCTAGCAAACTATAACATATAAATCGTTAGAAAAAACAAAAGGAATCGAGCAAAATCAGTAGGCCACTGATGGGATCTCTTTTTGACCTCGCTAAAATAGAAAAATTAGGAACAACCCCTCATGAGAAATATGAAACTAGTGAGAAGAACCGAGCTCGACGCCATGATGGCTGCAAGACAGCTCGGCTCCGCCGCCCACCCCACCCAAAATAACGACAAACACTATGCAAATATTATAAATATATACAACACACCAGCAAAGTAACAGGGTAAAATGTTTTATTAAATAACTATTTACATGGCAGCCTGCTGCAACATGAAAACAACACTTTCAATTGGTTCTTAATAGTTTCAATTCTGTAATTTACACGCAGCACTCCACCCACTTCCCTCACTATCTTTTCTACTCTCAAGAGAGAACAACGTCCTACATCTTTCGGAAGACTTTGGTGAAATGGCTACCGTATCTCATTCATCTTCCGAATCTGACCAAAATGATCGACTACCTTTAATAAGAAAAAATAAATCTTTCATCTGGCAATTTTTCACTTATCTTGAAGATCAAAAGAAAGTGAATGCACCAAAAGTAACCTGCACGATATGTGACTTGGTTCTCTCAAGAAGAAATCCAGCAAAAAAATATTCCTTTTCCATACATACCATGGTGCGGCATGTCAAACAAGTGCACCCTGTGCAATTTGAGGAGGCAACGACAAGAGCCCTGACCACGCTATTACCATTAGAGGTGGCCAGCACATCTTCTGATCGACGACCTGTATCTCCATCGAGTGCAGAGATGAACTTCAGATATTTAACTATATATGGTCTATAACCTATGGTTTTTTCAGTGATTTTTCAAGGTAAATATTATAAATATATACAACACACCAGCAAAGTAACAGGGTAAAACGTTTTATTAAATAACTATTTACATAGCAGCCTGCTGCAACATGAAAACAACACTTCTAATTGCTTCTTAGTAGTTTCAATTCTGAAATTGAACACCCAGTACATCCAGAGGTGATGTCCAACAAGTTGTGTGGGGGAATGCCTTGCTAATGCCGCCACCCCCACCACCTTCTGTAGGAAGGACTCTGGATATGCTTGGTCCCTGAGAGGCTTCGATGTCCCTGCCTTGCACAAATGTCATAAGTTCTGGATGTTGAGTGCCATACTTCAGGGTCCGACAAGTTGTGTGGGGGGATGCCTTGCTAATGCCGCCACCCCCACCACCTTCTGTAGGAAGGACTCTGGATATGCTTGGTCCCTGAGAGGCTTCGATGTCCCTGCCTTGCACAAATGTCATAAGTTCTGGATGTTGAGTGCCATACTTCAGGGTCCGACAAGTTGTGTGGGGGGATGCCTTGCTAATGCCGCCACCCCCACCACCTTCTATAGGAAGGACTCTGGATATACTTGGTCCCTGAGAGGCTTCGATGTCCCTGCCTTGAACAAATGTCATAAGTTCTGGATGTTGAGTGCCATACTTCAGGGTCCAAGAAACGGCGTGGGGTGCACTAGAAAGGAGAGGCGGCGTGAACGAGCCTCTCCCACCTCCCCAGGTGGAGGTTTCTTAGCTACACCCCAGCGCTTCACTCGACAAGCTGAGTTGCGCCCGCTCCTGCAGCACATTGCCTCGCTCGGCCACCTGAATTGCACCCACTCTTGCTTGCCGGTGAGAACAACTGATCTGAAGAACGGCTGCCTGTGGTGCCTCCCTGAGCCGCTTGACGGAGGCCCCCGAGGGGCGGTGTGGTGGCACGGACTCGGAGGGGGCGCTTGGCTCCTGCCCCCTCCCCAAGTCTTGTTGCCCTGGTATGGCCTGAGATCGCCCACGACATAGGCGGCCGGCTCCCGGGGTCAGGCGGAACTTGTTGCCTTTTGATGCCTCTTCCATTCTGGACCTTGTCCCACAATCCGTTTGACCTAAAGACACGTCCTGCGGTGCCCTGGTCCAACCATCACATATACCTGCGCCAGGAGACGGCGTGGGGTGCACTGGAAGGGAGAGGCGGCGCGAACGAGCCTCCCCCACCTCCCAAGGTGGAGGTTTCTCAGCTACACCCCAGCGCTTCACTCGACAAGCTCAGTTGCGCCCGCTCCTGCAGCACATTGCCTCGCTCGGCCAGCTGAATTATGCCTGCTCTTGCTATTACAGCGTCTCACCCGCCATCCGGCTGAATTGCACCCACTCTTCCGATACAGCGACAGGCGGCTGCCACGGAGCTCAGGAAATGGCGGTCGGCTCCACAGACTTGGGCCTGGCCTGCAAGGATGGCTCTGGGCAACACTGGAACTCGGACGCTTGACTGCTAGGGCATGGGCCCCATTCCCAAAAGCGTCCCCTCAGCCTTGAAGATTCTACAAGAGTCACCGAGGCCCCCGACTCCTGCAGACTTCCGGTGGGGAGCGACTGCCATGATTGCTCGCGGAATGGCCACGACGTAGCCACGGGGTGCTCTCATGCTGACGCCAGCTTCAGTCTGAAACTCAGTTCCGGTGGAGCCCCAACGACGTATCGCGTTGTTGCGTAATGCGTCATATGACGCGCCGCGTTAGCGCACCCGGAAGTGCTCCGGTGAGCGAGGCGCGAAGCGCAGCTTCCCGGAAGCAATCCGGGGTGCGGCGCGGAGCGCGTAACGTAAGCATTTACATTTCAGTTGGTTCTCCCTCACAATATTTTCAATGTCACATAAAAGTCACCCATCACCCACTGCCATCTCTGGCTGTTTCCATGGTAACACCTCATTCTGCACCTGGCTGAAGGCACAGGTCAAAAGTTCATATCTCAACGTTCTACAGCAAAGTAACAACACTGTTTTCCCTCCAGAAACACCTGCCTATCCACAGCTCTATTACATGTCATTTTTTTCACACCCAATAGTACTTTTAGTTTTACATAACATTAACATGCAACGTAGTCTTCAATCTTCACGTATTAGAATCAACCAATCATTTTTTGTTTTTCAACCACACCAAGCCTCAGCCATTTTTTTATCCTGACTTTCAGCTTCTAACTGCCATTCCACTTCCAGAACCCATCGGAGTACGAGTGCATCTGCCTTGAAAATGAAGGTTTGGCTTTTAGGACACAGCTATATTCACTGGACTGGAAAATATGCAGCAACCAGACGAATTTCCAACCTTGATTTACCAAATGTGCAAATAACGTGGATTGGCCAAAGAGGATTGAGTTGTCACCAATAAATCCCATTGGTGAAAACTTTTATGCATCTCCCAGAACCAGACCTTATAATTGTGCACTGTGGTGGGAACGATCTAGGCACATTGACTGGGGTAGGTCTGGAAATGCTT
Source organism: Lissotriton vulgaris (assembly GCF_964263255.1). Taxonomy (NCBI): domain Eukaryota; kingdom Metazoa; phylum Chordata; class Amphibia; order Caudata; family Salamandridae; genus Lissotriton; species Lissotriton vulgaris. The sequence continues at coordinate 24,660 of NW_028252261.1, read as the reverse complement.
CTAAAAGACACCTTTCAACAATTGATGACACTTTTTCCTCGAACTGCCTTGGTATATTCCAATATATGCTAAAGACAGAAATGGAATTGGTCCAATCAACATTGTGCACAAATTGAGAAAGCAAGGAGACATGTAAATAAATCTGTTTCTGCATTCCTCAGAGATTATAGCATGGGTTCTATTTACCACAACGACTTGCGTTACCACATGCAAGACATCTATAGGAGAGATGGTGTTCATTTCACGGATGAGGGAAACAGAATCTTCCTCTGCAACATCAGGCTCTGCATCGGTACTTACTTATAAATGCAGAAAAAACTCAATTAACACAAGGGCTCTTTTCAGAGCCACCTTATATCAAAGCACTCAAACGTCTGATTTATCTCCATTTTCACACTCTTGTAAATAGGTGTGCGCGACCGAGTGCGCGCACCACGCAACTTAAAAAAAAAATATATATATATATATTTTCGCCGTTAAGGGCCTTACTGCACACCCTGTGAAAACCTACGCAGCAAAACAATCTCTACCTTCTCCCCTTTCCATGTTCCAACGCTTTGAAATCAACAATATATTTACTCGCAATGACAAAATGGCGGTCAACACTTCCTGATTTCCTTCGAATCGAACGTTAACAGACGTCACGCAGCAAAATTCCGCTCGCGCGCGCAGCCGCTTGAGTGCGCGCACCCGTCCGCGCGTATAGATATATAATTGACTTTAACTTTAATTTCCTCAGCAACTACTGAACGGATTTACACCATTCCAAAAAAAGCGTAATCTGCGAGCCGGACTGTACAGTTTTGCCAAATTTCTTATAAATCCATTCAGCCGTTCGACCTGTAGCCGAGTCTAAAGGTCCTATGGAAAATAACATGGAGAAAACACGTTTTGGGACCCCCCTTTTATCTCAGCCCCCACCTGACCAATCCCCCCCAAACTTTTAGGGAAGGAGCGCAGCGGACCGAGCCATCTTCTTTGAGAAATTCGCTAAGATTCTTCAACCAGGGCCAAAGTTATTCCAAATAGAATGTTGAGGATTTCCTATGGAAACTAGGTCCTAACTATAACTACCTACTGGCGACCGCCAGTAGGTAATATATATATATATATATATATATATATATATATATATATTCAATGAAAAAACCATAGGTTATAGACCATATATAGTTAGGAATTCGCATTTACAAAACCTTATTTTACTCGCACAAAACCATTGAAATTCCATATATAGTTAGTTGCACTAACTATATATCGCGCACCCGCAATCCACTGCTGATGATGTCACATATTACATCATTCATGACATGGTCAGTGACATCACTGATGACATCACTGATGACATCTCAAATGACATCACTGATGACATCTCAAATGACATCACTGATGACATCTCATTTGACATTACTGATCACATCACTGATGATATCATTCATGTGATAATACGATGAACCTCTTCAGACTCTAATATAACCTTAGATACAATCAGTGTAAACAGACACTCACAGACTGTCACTCATCCATGGAGTTACTCACACACCTAGTCAGTCATGCAAAGAATCAATCACACCTCCATTTCCTCAACTATACAGTTATACAAACTTTACTTATTCAAACATATACTAACACATATTTACTCTCTTATACAATCCCTGATACAAGTTCACAATGATCCATACAGCCACTCACACATTCACTGGCTCTTATGCACAGTTATTTATATATGTCAACTCTCACATGTACTGTGTTTTACATATGTACTTACTTTGACATGTAGCACTGAGATATCCATTCACTCACCAATACACTCATGCACACAGTCAACCGCCCATACAGCTGTTTCCACATGCACTTTTGAACCCATACATCTAGTGAATCCACTGCTCACACATCTATGCACAGAGTGACACACCCCCTAGACACCCGCACACACACACTCGCTCTCCCATACAAATACTTGGGCAACCAATCAATAACCCATATAGTTACTCATATAGGTACAGAATAACACATGCATCATCTTATACAACAACAGACATACTGATGCACACATTCAGACAGTTTAGTCACTAACCAATGCACTCAGTGAGACACATTTAATCACTCTCTCATACAGTCAGTCATGCACCTACTAAATCCTTTATCCAGACACTTATACATCCACTCATTCTTCAATATGTAAGACATATTTTAACTTTACAGAAACATACAGTCACTGGATAATGTCATCAGTGATGTCATCAGTGATGTCACTGACCATGTCATGAATGATGTAATATGTGACATCATCAGCAGTGGATTGCGGGTGCGCGATATATAGTTAGTGCAACTAACTATATATGGAATTTCAATGGTTTTGTGCGAGTAAAATAAGGTTTTGTAAATGCGAATTCCTAACTATATATGGTCTATAACCTATGGTTTTTTCATTGAATTTCAATGGTTTTTTAAATGCAAATTTCTAACTATATATGGTCTATAACCTATGGTTTTTTCAGTGAATTTCATTGGTTTTTTAAAAGCTAACATCTGTAGCTGTAAAATGTATTATTCTTTAAATCCCAAAATATATATAGATATTTATTGATAATTTTTTTTAAATATTTTTTTCTTCGCTTCTAGTTCGCGAACCGGGAAGCTTTCCGTTAGCTCATCTTGATGCCGCGATCTAGTACGCGAACCGGTCAACGTTACGTTAGCGGAACAGTGACGCGCCGCGGAACCGCGACGTATCACGTTATCGCGTAATGCGTCTAATGACGCGTCGCGTTAGCGCTCCCGGAAGTGCTCCGGACAGCGAACCGGAAGCGATCTGGGACGCGGCGCGCGCCGCGTAACGTAAGCGGAACAGGTCATGTGACTTGTTTATCAAACTTCTCATTGGTTCATTTCACTTTTGGTTTCCAAATGATGTATGACTAGGTCATGTGACCTAAAAATAACACTTTTCATTGGCTCAGAACTTTTGTTTTCCCCAAATCATGTAAACCCCTCCTTATTTCCTCACTCTGACTTTCATCTTGGTGAGAGAAAGACCATTTTTCAGAACTTCCACAATGGCTTCCATTCTTGCTGCAGCTGGTGCACCCCCACCACCACCTCCACCTCCCCATAAGAAGAGAGGACCACCTAGTCAAATTATGACTAACAGAGAGGAGGATGATGAGGAAGAAGAAGAAGAGGAGAGAGAGGGACAACAATTTGTTGATGAGTTGCCCCGGGTTTCTAAACGAAAAACCAGTTTCATCTGGCAGTTTTTCACCATCCCTCCTGGAACCAAGAAAGTGAATGCAAAATATGCCACCTGCCTCATCTGTGACTACAGATTGTCGAGAGGCACAGAAAAGAAGTACAGTATGGGGAACTATACAATGCATCGTCACATGAGCAGGTGGCATCCCTTGAACTACAGCCGGGCTGAGTTAAGGGATCTTGAAGACAATCCGACGGCAACTCCTGTGGCAAGATCTACATCCACATTGTCTTTGACGGGAAGAGAGGCACAAGAGACTGTGCCAAACATCCAACCTAACTTCCAGCACATGAAGTTGTCTTGTATTTACTGTGGTGCTATGCTATCATATGGCAACATGAGTGTCAACCTCATGAACATTGCATATGAAAATCATAAATGCCCTAATGCACCCAAAAAGTAATTTTCTTTTTTTTGCTCCAGTTGAGCCGTTTTGAAAGCCTGTTTTTTGTTGTCTCCCCTCCATAAAAAACACAAAAAAAACATAAAACAGTTCTAAAAATACAAAAAAATCAAAAAATGTTCAAAAAATAAAAAAAAATATAAAACAACAAAAACAAAAAAAACCAGTTCTTTTCAGAACTACCTCCCCTTTCAAACAAAATTGCTAGAATGTTTATCACTCTGGCAAGCTCTATTTCTTTTGGTTCGCTTCAAGTTCGCTGACCGGTTCGCGAACTTTAAGCGAACTAAAAAAATATTTTTTAAAAAAAAAGAAGAGTTAGTATAAGGGAAGTAAACAGAGAATAATGTAAAAAGAAAGACAGCTAGAGAGAGTAAATGAGAGATAGTGTCAATGACATCATCAGCAGTGCATTGCGGGTAAAAAGAGTGGAAAACATTTACCTTATAATTCTTGTTACCTTTTTTAAATATTTTTTCATACTTTCAATCTGTAAAACAAAGAACAAACATTTCAAAAAATATTAAAACATGTATTTAAAAATTAGAAAAGACAAGGGAAAAGGTTCAAAAACAAACAGTTTTTCAACAACTTTGACATTTACAGAAGTCTCTGCTTCTCTACGTCCCCTACACAATCCTAAAGATATATATTCGAAAGAAACTGTATCTTGATATTGCTGAACTGAGGCCTATTTTGGAACATGATGTTTTTCTTGCACTGCTAATGTCTCACAATAGTGATGCAATAGCAGCGCAAAAAAGATGTAAAGCCATAATAAAATTGTGTCTAACATTGTAAATGATTGTTTTAGGATGCAAATAAGATGTGTGCTTTCAAGAGCTTTCTTTGAGGTGAGGCCTCTTTTTTTTTTTTAAAAAAAACACTACCCAGAAGTACAGCACTCTAAGCATTAAAATTGATATTTACAGAACTCACCTTACCCATATGTACCACACATTTCTAAATGTATATCATAAGGACAAAAAGCATAACATTAATTATACATGTTAAATGGTTTATTTTTGCTGTTCTCAGAATGTATCAAATTTCACTTAAATCAGTGACTTGAAGGTATTCATCATGTAACAGCGGGGAAAAAAAAACACAATCAAAATGACTGTGTTTAAAAAACCCATACAACCTAAGAAATCTGATTTCAAAACTTCTTAAAATTAACTTACTTTCAATGACATCAAACGATCTCCTATAAACAGCATCCACTCTGTTGTGCTTTAAATATTTTCAGCCCGCCACTTTCTCAAAGAAAACCTCCATCGATACGTGAAATATGTTACATAGAAAAAAAACTTCTCTCATTATATCACATGTTTCCACTAGGCCAAATCATGTTGCCGCGATTCGCAAATCTTGTAATTCTTCAAATCAAATCCCGACATTTTCTATTTTCGCAACTTTCAAAAATAAAATATTTGAGATTATTTTCACAATCCTGGACTACTAATATCTTACTCTTCTTTGTCACTCATGTTCTCCTTTTCCTATGACACTGATACTGCTTACTATGAAGCAGACTTACTTGCATCAGGTTTATATAGTTGGATTTTTAATCGAGACAGCATTGCAGACTTACATTCCCTCTACTTAAAATTTTGGTTTTAAAAACACCAGGTAAGAATTTTTAAGGTCAAACGGCAATTTTTTTTTGAACGTTACAACAGAATCATTACAGAATGACCAGCCGTTTCCAGACTTTAAGTAAGCTGTATAATGTCCTGATGTTGTTGATGGACCATCGTGATAGATAATTGCTACAGTAACAAAAGTCCTCCCTGATATTGACAGCTGAGAAGCCACAAAATTTTTTATTAAAGTTGACAATTTTGATCCATCAGGCCTACATCGTTGCATCATTAAAATGACATACTGGCCATATCTACGTATAAATAATGTTGACATCATATCACATTTACATTGGCTACACTCCATGTTGTGATCCGCTGCATTTACTAGCTTATTAAAGGAGACTGATTTACTGTCTGGCAAAGTTAAATATATAAATCTTTCTGAGTCTACACTAGTAGTACTTGATACCATACAGTTCTCGCAGTCATGCTGCCATTGATAAGAAAGCCCAAACAGGTGATCTACATCTACACCCTCAACTTGCAATATATCAAGCATATACATTAAAAACTCCTGACAATCTTGCTGATTATTTTCAGAGAAGTCTGTTTGACCTGAACATTCATCTAACAGATAACGAACTTCAGACACACTTTCTACTTTTGTTCGATCAGTGCTACATTTCTCGAAAACAGAATTCAACAAACAGCATAAAATTTGTTCAGAATTCAACAGAATCTGTTCTTTTAAACTCTCTAGTGAAAAGAGAACATTAACCACTACATTTGCATAGCAGTTGACACCAGAACTGTTTTCAAATTGAAAACCGACAACATCTTCAACAGAATCCACTTTCTTTCTGCTAACAATTTTCGGTTCATTGACTTTTAGTCTTTTTGCAACAACCTCCCTACTATTACTGCTATTTCTACGTTTGCGGCCTACCACACGTTTCTCAAACAAAGGATATTGAGGCAAATGTGGCGCATACTCTCTTCTTAACCTATTGTATTCCTTAACACAATCTAGATCCGCACAAATGTTTGTGACATCACAGTCAATCAAGTACAATCCCGATAAAGTTCTAACTCGTGACAATGCCACATATGCCATACCCTCCTTGAACACAGAACTGCCAATATTCACCAATGCACAGTCTACACTTAAACCTTGCGATTTATGGATTGTCACCGCATATGCCAAGCAAACAGGAAACTGTTTACGGCGAACATATAAATCTTTAACAAGCAAAAACCTAGCAGAACAACGACCAATTTGCTGTACTTCCTCAATGCCATCAAATTTAATTTTTAAAAATTCTATTCCATCTCTATTTCTGTATTTCTCAAAATCAACAACATTACCCATTGATCCATTTACCAGACCTCTTTCTACATGTAAATTCCTTCTCAAAATAATTCGGCAATTTAAACACACATTCAAAGTCTTTTCAAAACCCGCTGTTTTAGATATAGTCTTCTCTAATGAATCCAATTTTGATTTCAAATTGTCTGACAAAATAATTGTTGATCCCATATGCTCTAATTTGTCGATAGCTTCAAGTTTCACAATCTCTTGCTTTTCTAAATTCAACATTTTGTTGTTGAAGATGGCACATTCTGCAAGAGTTGGCATGAGACATATCCCGGATTTCTTCTCAGTAATTTTCTGAAAAATATTCTCAGGCACAATCTCTTGTTTGGGATACAAATTTGACAGTAACCGTGCATTTAAAGCTTCTTTCCCATGCTCGTTCACTTTTCCAATTCTAATATCTTGTAGAATATTCTTGTAATCTTCATCCTTTGCCTGACGCATATTTTGATGCAGTTCAGCATAATTGAAGTTTAACCATATATTGACGTTGCCAATGCTCCCTAGGCACTTCCTGGTATCTTCATGCGTGAGTATTTTGAACACAGGTTGACCTTTTACTGGTGTCAGCTGTAGAAGATCTCCGAAAACAATAATGTGTTTCCCACCAAATAAGACATCATATTCAGTTTTAAGTACTTCTTGCATTCTCAAATGCACAAAGGCAAGCATGACATTGGAAACCATGCTTACTTCGTCAATGATAAGTAGTTTCATTTTCCTCAAAACTCTTGAAACTTCACAGCAAGCATCTCCAGATAACTTGTTGTATTGTAATTTGTTGTCATGCTCCACCGGCAGCATCAATAGACGATGCAAAGTAATACCTTTAATATTATGTGCTGCCAGTCCAGTAGGAGCGGTGACAACACAAGACAGCGATGACTCAGTCCTTTCCTGCAAATAACAAGAGATTGCTTTAATGAGGAAACTTTTTCCAGTTCCCGCTTCTCCACTCACGTACAGTCGGACAGGCTTCAACGACGTACACGAGCACTCTTTCTTCTCATGACTTAATCCGTGCTCAATTTCCTTGGTAACTTCATCATATATTTTCCTCTGCTCAACGTTGAGTTGTTTTTCCAAGTCTTGTAAGTTAACTGAATCCTCCTGAGCATGTGCCATGGCTCTTTCTACTTCATTCATAGCAGTGGCAGCTTCATTTTCGATAATAGGTCCTCCAAGTGGATCTTGACTCAATGAAACAGAACTCTGACTGTCCTGAGAACTGTCTCTGGCAATCTCAGCTGCAATCGTTGCTTCCTGCTCAATTTCCAAAGTTAGCATTTCTTGATATTTAGAAAAAGCAGGACATTCTACGGACTCCTTGGCTGCATTGAAAGAGTCTTCGTAACAGAGGAAATCTCCAAGCAGTTCCTCTTCTGCACGCCAAGGCTTGAAAAGTTGCAAAAGTGCTAAATAGAAAAACTCCTTTTTTTCTGGAGATTCGCCACTTAATTTTCGATGGTTTACTAATTGGCATTTTCTTTGCTTGACCAGGCATCCCTCACTTCCAATTACAGCATACACTCCTTTCTCAATATCTTCTTTGATGTTCCTCTTGAATATATAATTTTGGAGAACCTCATATAGACAAACATGGAAAGGGGCGACCACTCGGTCCCCCCGAACGTATGGCGGAGTGCCTCGATCCCCCCGGGAAGCCATTTTTGGGCGGGAGGCGCGTCTCGGCTGGTATGCCCGAAGCGGCGTAGCCGGGGCGCGCCTTTTCCCGCCCTAGAGTGGGCTGGCCTAGACACCGACGTAGCCAGCCCCGCCCTAGGGGCAGGCAGGGGCGGGTTCTCGCCCGCCCTGAAGACGGATAAGAAGAGACGCAAGACCAGAAGACGTCCTCTTGTTCTTGTGCTCCGAAGCTGCACCTCCTCGCTACCCGTGAGCTCGGGACAGAACGAAGAGCCAATTTTGAGTGTTTTGATCTTTTTCTTTGTCTTCTAGATACTTCCTCGGAGAGATGCCCAAGAAAGGCGCAAAGAGAATGACGACCGACCAGATGGTGCGGGCCCTTTGCAAAGAGGTGTCCGACATAAAGAAACGGTTGGCGGAGCGAGATGGGGAGGAGGGTTCGGGCCCTGCGCCGGCTGGAGGGAGACCTAAGAGGCCAAGAAGGGTTCCAGCCGGTGGGGACGTCCCGGTTCCCTCTGCCCCGCTTGAGGCGCCGACCCCAGTACCGATGGAGGGGAATCCAATCCCCGTTGTCGTTACCCCGACATCCAAGGAAGACATGCCCCCCGAGCTGGCAGCACAGCTAGCGGCATGGTTGGGGGATAGTAGTGATGGCGCCACGGCTGCCGAGGCACAGGCGCTGATAAAAGGGCTTCGTGAGAAGAGAGAGGCAGCTAGAGTGGCTGCGCCGTTGGCGGGGATAGACAAGTCGCAAGCGGCAGAAGCTGCGTCTGGTTCAGGTAAGCGGCCATTGCCGATTGCAAGGGACGAGTCAGCACCCTCTCGTAGAGAGAGATTGGGACAACATGTGCCTTTAGCTATAAAGGAAAAGATCTGGGCAGGGGAGTACGTGAATATTTTTTCCTTGCTTGTTGATCATTACGATGTGGAGCATGTGAAAAGTCAGAAGGACCTAATGCATCCGAGTGTTTGGCGCGCAAAAATGGCCGCCTTTAAGGTAAATGAGAACATTGGCAACTGGGGCAATGCATGGGGTATTTTCACATCGATTTTGGGGGAACGCAGGCCCGAGTTGCTTCCTGAGTTTCCCGTTTATCAATCACGAATTATGGGTTACTCAACAGCGTATCAAGGTAACCATTGGTTTTGTTATGACAATCTGTTCAGGAAAGAAAAGGAACATAACAAGAGTTTGACTTGGGATTGTTACGATTCTTTAACATGGGATAAAATGAAAGAATCGGGAATGTTAAGAATGCCATTGGTCGGGAGCAATGTTGTTGATTACTCCCGCCAAAATGTGGGGACGCCCTTTAGACAAAGTACTAACACCGACGACCAGTCGAGGCCCGCAGGCAACACAGGGAGAAAGGGTTTCTGTTTTAATTTCAACAAGGGGAAATGTACCAGGCATCCGGGATCGTGTAAATTCAAGCACGAATGTAGTACGTGTGGGTCATCCCATCCTGAGTCATCGTGCAGAGCCAGAACGAGTGAGAATGGGGGTAAGGGAGGCGCCAAACAGGTCTAAGCTAGGCCGAGGGGCGCCTTTACCAACCCCGATTGATACCTTGGCAATGATTCCCTGGCTCAGCGAATACCCGGATCGTGCTTCTGCCGGGGTGCTGCGGAACGGTTTTACACATGGTTTCCGCATCCCGGTAGGGGACTTTCAGGGTGTAGGGATGTGCAAAAATCAACTTTCCGTTTTACAACATACATCTGTAGTTCAAGAGAAAATTCAGAAAGAGGTTAGCCGGGGACGGGTCGCCGGCCCGTTTAGTGTACCCCCGGTACCGGATTTCGTTTGTTCTCCGTTAGGGGTGGTCCCCAAGAAGGACCCGGGTGAGTTTCGTTTGATCCATAATCTGTCTGCTCCATATGGTCTTTCGGTGAACGACGCAATTGATCCGGAAGTTTGTTCGGTGCGATACGCATCTTTTGATGAGGCAGTAGCCATCTTGAATCGCCTGGGGCACGGGACGTTGATGGCGAAATCTGATATCGAGTCAGCGTTCCGGTTGCTCCCGGTACACCCAGACGATCAGCGTCTTCTGGGATTCGGGTTCCAGGGGTCATTTTACATGGATAGGTGTATGCCAATGGGATGCTCTATATCATGTGCCTACTTTGAGCAATTCAGTACTTTCCTACAATGGGTGTTCACTAAGAGAACGGGTTTTCGAAATGTAATGCACTACCTTGACGACTTTTTGTTCCTTGGCCCCGCCGGTAATCTCGAATGTGCCCAGGCCTTAGCTGAATTCTGTTTGTTGATGGGTCATCTTGGCGTGCCGTTGGCACCGGGTAAAACTGTGGGTCCCACGACTTGCCTCGAGTTTTTGGGGATCGAGTTGGACTCAAGGGAGGGGTGCTTCCGTTTACCAGCTAGTAAAGTGTCGAAATTCAGGGCAGCCCTCCAAGTGTGTTTAAATGCATCCAAAGTTACACTGCATCAGTTGCAACAATTAGTGGGAAAGTTGAACTTTGCCTTGAGGGTGATACCAATGGCTCGCCCCTTTTCCCGCTCGATTGCCCAAGCGATGGTAGGCCTAAAGGAGGGTCATCATCGCACAAGGTTATCGGCTGAGGTCCGCCAGGACATGCGGATTTGGTTAGCTTTCTTGGCGGACTTCAATGGCCGAGTCGTCTGGAACAAGCCAGCCGTGTCCTCCGAAGAGCTTGGGCTATGGACGGATTCAGCAGGAAGCGTAGGTTTTGGCGCCATCTTCGGCACAAAATGGTCGGCAAAAAAGTGGCCCCTATGGTGGCACGAGAAGGGGCTGACGAGTAACATCGCTTTCCTTGAGCTATTTCCCATTCTGGTGGCCCTGAGAACCTGGCCAGAAGGGTTCAGAGATCATTCTGTTGTGTTTTGGTCCGACAATATGACCGTGGTAGAATGCATCAATAGTCAGGCAGCTCGTTGTAAAATGATTTTGAGACTGCTCAAAGAAATTGTCTTACTGTGTATGCAACTGAACGTGGTATTCAGAGCAAAACATGTCCCAGGGGTGATGAATCAGGCTGCTGATGCACTGTCTCGTTTTCACATGCAGGCTTTCTCGGGTTTCCTCCCTTCAGCGGACCCGGAGCCGGCACCCTTCCCCGAAGCTCTCTGGTCTCTCGGTGCCCCGAACTTCGTCACCTCGTGGGAGAAAGTCTAGCACCCAGGACAAGGAAGGCATATGAAGGGGCGTTCCAGGCCTATTTAGCCTTTTTGGGGGCAGAGAGAGGGGGACTTTGGGGTCAGGAAGAGTGGGTAGTACTTTTTCTGATGTCCTTACGTAGGGCTGGGAAATCGGTGGCTACGGCCCAAAGGCATCGTGCCGCCATTTCCTTTGTTGCCAGGGCCCATGGCATCCTGGACCCAACAGCGTCTTTTACAGTACAGAAAGCGCTGCGTGGGTGGCAACGCCTAGAGGGTCGCAGAGTAGACGTAAGACGACCGATAGGTCTAGACAGGTTGTCCCAGTTACTGGCCTCACTCCCTAACACATGCTCGTCCCCTTTCGAGTCCTGTTTGTTCCGGACTGCATTTACGCTGGCGTTTCACGGGGCTATGAGAGTTAGTGAGCTAGTTGCAAGGAACAAACAGGATGTGTCGGGGGGCTTGTGCAGGGAACATGTTCAGATCAGGGGTGATGCGATGATTGTCTCCTTTCTCAGGTCCAAGACTGACCAAGATGGGAGAGGGGACTGCACGATCATTCGCAGGAACCCCGAGTCATCCATGTGTCCGGTACGGTGCTTAGAAGATTACCTAGCACGAAGGGTGGCATCATGGGGGGGGACATTGTTGAGGCATGCAGACGCCACCCCGCTGACGAGGTTTCAGTTTCAACGGGTGCTTGCAATGGCCATTTCCGCAGCGGGCTTGGACCCGGGCGAATTTGGGACCCATTCCTTTCGAATAGGGGCTGCCACTGAAGCTACAGCCAGGGGTCTTAATGTGGAACAAGTGAAACGTGTGGGGCGCTGGTCCTCCAATTGTTATAAGAGGTACGTGCGATTGCACATGTTGTGAAGCTGTAATCATGTTCTCACGCTTCTTGTCTTTTGTTTGTTTTCAGTTGCGCAAGCCTACGCGGCAGGGCGGACTGTGCAGTCGACCCAACACCAGGCCAGCGGTCGCACGTCACCGGCTGTGAGGAAGGAGGTGTGGGTCGTGGGCCACTCATACGTGAGTCGGGCCGCAGACGTATTCAAAGCAGGTGACATGATTCACGTACCTGGGGAATACGGGTACAGAGTGTCCTTCCACGGAAGGGGCGGTCTCTGTATTGACCAGTTTCAGAAGTTTTTTGAGGGTTTGTTAGAGCGGATGAGGTCACCGCCGTCCATAGTCATAGTGCATTTGGGGGGCAATGATTTGGTCACCACCGGTAGACGACTTCTCCTGGAGGCTCTGCTTTCCACGGTAAGTTGGTTAGCAAGGAGAGTTCCGGGGTGCATAATTGCGTGGTCTCATATGATCCCACGAAAAGTGTGGCGGGGGGCTATCTCGATCCCTGCCTTGAATCATTCCGTTAGAAAATTGAATAACAAAGTGAGTAGGTTGTTCCGTTCCAAGACATTGCATTCGATCTCGCATAGTTGTATTAATGATGACAGTATGTATTTGGGGGATGGTGTGCATTTGTCAAGGGTGGGGAATGAGTTACTCATAGGTGACTTCTTAGCTTGGTTAAAATCGTTAAAACATGACCTTTAGGTAGGAGTTTTGTGGGGGGTCCGGATAGCCGGTCAACTATCCGGACCTGTGGCGGTAAGGTCATGATCGGTGAGCACTAATTGGTAGATCCCTATGAGTGGGCGTCACCCAACACGGATGGGAGCGCTCGGGAGAGGTGGCCATTGGCCCCTCAATGGGGAGGCGGTCCCGTCTAAGGGCGGGTCGCCGGAAGTAAAGGAAAGGCGGTCAAGGCCCCTTCCTTTGTAGGAGGGGTTACAGCCCCCTCCTGGGGGAATTTCCCGGGGCCAGTGTCATCTGCGACGGCAGATGCGGTAAGTTGTGTGGGGTGGGGGGAGGTCCACGATACCTTCTAGATACCACACACAAGTCTTCGAACGACCTTTAAATGGCGTCGAGTCTTAAGTGCCCCCGTCAAGTCAAGGGAAATTGTTAGTAGTTGCACTTGAGGTAAGCCTCTGTGCTGTCGCCCCTCCCAAGTGGGAGGGGTAAGTCTGGTTAGGGATCTTGACACCGGTTATGACCTTGCTGTTGGCCCTTAAACGTTAGGATGTACAATTTCAGTGTTTCTAGAGAATGTTTTTGTAGGATGCTAGTTCGGCTAGGAGAACCTCTGTATTAGAGAATATGTTAAGGTTAGCCAAACATCGCAATGTGATAATGAAATTGTACATAACATGAAACGTTTAATGTTTTAATTTTTTGTTTTAATAAATACGGCCGGGAGGGTCACTCCCTCCCACATCCAAACACTTTAAGAACTGTTTCCGGTTTCCCTCCTTTTGGGGATTGTGTTGAGAGGGGGTGGCGGGTATCTCAGCCATATGGAAAGGGGCGACCACTCGGTCCCCCCGAACGTATGGCGGAGTGCCTCGATCCCCCCGGGAAGCCATTTTTGGGCGGGAGGCGCGTCTCGGCTGGTATGCCCGAAGCGGCGTAGCCGGGGCGCGCCTTTTCCCGCCCTAGAGTGGGCTGGCCTAGACACCGACGTAGCCAGCCCCGCCCTAGGGGCAGGCAGGGGCGGGTTCTCGCCCGCCCTGAAGACGGATAAGAAGAGACGCAAGACCAGAAGACGTCCTCTTGTTCTTGTGCTCCGAAGCTGCACCTCCTCGCTACCCGTGAGCTCGGGACAGAACGAAGAGCCAATTTTGACCCACCCACCGGCCCCTGAGGACAGCAAGTCGTTGTGCAATAAAGTGAATTTTTATAAATATGTTTTCCGTTTCGTTTACAGGCTGTGAAAGTATCAGTTTGTTGTTGATCATAATAAAGTATGGTGAATATCGTGTAAGTTGTTACGATTAAAATGATTTGATGTAATGTTGCATTTTAAACATATGCTTTCGGTCGTAGCGACCAATGTTTTCTTAGGTTTGAGTAAGAATTGTCGTATTTATTTTTTGGTAGGCGGTAAGGTCATGATCGGTGAGCACTAATTGGTAGATCCCTATGAGTGGGCGTCACCCAACACGGATGGGAGCGCTCGGGAGAGGTGGCCATTGGCCCCTCAATGGGGAGGCGGTCCCGTCTAAGGGCGGGTCGCCGGAAGTAAAGGAAAGGCGGTCAAGGCCCCTTCCTTTGTAGGAGGGGTTACAGCCCCCTCCTGGGGGAATTTCCCGGGGCCAGTGTCATCTGCGACGGCAGATGCGGTAAGTTGTGTGGGGTGGGGGGAGGTCCACGATACCTTCTAGATACCACACACAAGTCTTCGAACGACCTTTAAATGGCGTCGAGTCTTAAGTGCCCCCGTCAAGTCAAGGGAAATTGTTAGTAGTTGCACTTGAGGTAAGCCTCTGTGCTGTCGCCCCTCCCAAGTGGGAGGGGTAAGTCTGGTTAGGGATCTTGACACCGGTTATGACCTTGCTGTTGGCCCTTAAACGTTAGGATGTACAATTTCAGTGTTTCTAGAGAATGTTTTTGTAGGATGCTAGTTCGGCTAGGAGAACCTCTGTATTAGAGAATATGTTAAGGTTAGCCAAACATCGCAATGTGATAATGAAATTGTACATAACATGAAACGTTTAATGTTTTAATTTTTTGTTTTAATAAATACGGCCGGGAGGGTCACTCCCTCCCACATCCAAAAACTTTAAGAACTGTTTCCGGTTTCCCTCCTTTTGGGGATTGTGTTGAGAGGGGGTGGCGGGTATCTCAGCCATATTCTCAAGGTGACTGCTTCGATTTGGATAATATGTATCCAACATGTTGGTCTTCAAAATGTCGGTACTGTTTGGTTCCTTTTCTGCCAAATACTCAATTTCCCGAACAGGTTTTAGAACTCGATTTCGCGTTGCAGCAAGACCAAGACTCGCCCAAACGAGACTCCTGGATTTGGCATAGAGACTTGCTGAAGACAATCGATCAGAACATTCGTAAGCTCCGATTTCTCGATGCGACAACATCTTCAGACTGAAACTGTACAACTTCTTGCTGAGGCTCTTTTCATGGGAAATGTCCTCCCACATATCCTTCAGTTCAGTCTTTTCTTTTTTGGTGATGTAAGATGTCACATACCGAGCCACAGCCATACAGTTGTCAGCCACAAACTGTATATCCATGTTGGCATTCCACATGGACAAAATCACTGGGTTGTAGTCATTGATGTACTTGGACTCTTCGTTCCTTTTCAAATTGTATGTATTCTTGGGTGATTTCCTCGTCACATTATGTCGCAGCGAAGACATCAAACTGTTCACTCTTCCTTTAGAAATCACCGGTCGTGGAAAGTTGAAACGACATTTGGTGTAGAACTTGTCCTTGTTTCTGAATTTACGACGACAGTACTTTCCACAACGATGGCTTTGGAAACGTAGAACTTGTTCTCTTAGACTTTTCTTCTCCGTTGCGTTTGGAACAGCACACGTAGAATACTGTTCGATGAAATTCATCACTAAGTCATCCGGATCTGTTCCAAATTTAGGTGCATCCTTGATCCACAGCAACATATGTATATGAGGGGCACCTCTTGCTTGGTACTCCTTTCTCCAGAAGAAATCCAACACCTCTCCAAGAGGTGGATTCTTTTTATTTGTGATGAAAGACATCATAGCTTCAAATCTATGATTGAAGTACCTGCATACATTCACAGGATCCAAAGAACACAGTTCTCCAGGTGTCTTGAATTCAATGTTTTCAATATTTCCATTTGCCTCTCGTAGAAATTCAAGTAAGTCATCCCAGCCATACTCGGCACAGCTCAGAGTGAGGAACCATGTCGGAGTTCCTAAGTTCCTCAGCATACATTTTAAGTCACCATGACGACGGTACCAGTACTCATTAGTACCACGCTGACACGCCATGAGATTAATTAAGTGAGAATCCAAAATACTGTCTTGGACATTGACTTTATGCATAAAGTCACTTGCCGAGATGTTTCGCATCTGTATACCACTTTTTAAGATGTGGTTCACTGCATATGACAGTCCAGACAGATCGCTTTCAAACAGGAGATGAAACAAATAGGGAATGCATTGCCGAAACCTAGGATCTTCTGCATACAATCGTAAAGTCCGGTATTCAGACGCAGGAATTTCACGAGGTCGCTCATCATATCTTCCTCCTTGACCTGTGGGAAATAGCTGTGGGAAACACCGAGCTTCCAAACTTTCCTCCCAAACACTAATGGGACTCCCTTTGGCTTGTTTCATTTGAAACAACTCAATAGCATTCCCCATCACTTCCTTGGAATGCAAAGGATGAACACTATAATGTTCATATATTTCTTCACTTTTAGAGGCCTCTACTTTCTCAATTTGGCCAGCACACAAATCGCTATCCTCTTCATCACTTACTTCCTCTTCTGCAACATATACATTCTTATAATACTTATTATTTTTCTTCAAATACACTGTTGCCTTTTTGACTTTCCTAACATCCACTAAATCTTGCCATATTTTCTTATTCTTTGTCGGAACCCCATTAACCAAGATAACCAGAGGTTCCTCTTCCACTTTTTCTATTCCAATTGTGTTAATGTTTTTGTTCAAATCTAGAGGCAAATAAACAACTCTTCCCTTTAATCCTCTCTGTAAATCTGCTGGAGGCAACTTCCCTGTCTTTGGCTCCATTCTTACAATAGCCTGAAAGGGATGGATACTTTGAATCAAAATAGATTCATAAGTATTTAAATCCTTCAATTCAGAAGGAATCTCAACCAATTCCAGATTATTATGAACTGCCCTAGCAGGCATCTGGTTTTGGTTTAATTTATTACAACAATAAGTACACACACGTTGATCCGATCCCAAATCAAAATAATTTTCTACCATCAAGTATGTGGCTAAATCCTTCCATTCACTATTATTTTCCCTTTCACTTTTTGCATATAAATCCACTACCTTAGTCTGATTCTTATAATAAGTGCGTCGACAACATACACAAGTGAAATTAGGCCTCTCACTTGATTTCATCTGAAACGTGGCAATTTCCTTCTGAAAATTATCTGTACTGGAAACCTGTACATTATCTTCCACATTACCCTCTACTTCAGGGTCAATTTGAACATTCTCATCTTTACTACCAAAGTAACAAAACTCAATTTCTTCACAAATATTTTTCACATCTATTTCAGAACCATGCAAAAGAGCAGCACATAACTGTTTAAGCATAATTGCTGGACTCTTAGCATAATACAACATTCTCACTAATTTTCTCACTTTATTATGATGCACTGCTAGCATCCTGAAATGATGAAAAACACTCTGGCATACTCTCCTGGAAAGACAAGCCAGTGAATGACCACGCAAACCTGTCATTTGTCTCACTCTGCAAGGATCTAAATCTTGCAACAACTTCATTTTCTGCTTCAAACTTTTCTTATTAAATGTCCGTATAAAATCACAAAGCAAATTGATGGAAACCTGTCGCACACTGCAAATAGAACTACACTTCCAAATGTACACAGGACCCTTAGGACGTCTTCCTAAAACCTCATCACTTAGCGCCTCTTCTGTCTCTGTTGTCACAAGTTGTTCTTTTTCAACTGGACAACCATCCTTCACTTCATAAGCTCGACCACTGATGTCAACTGCATGCACCAAATCATTATCCTGAAAATAAGTCTCCTCATTAAAAAATGCCTCAGAACTTGAACTATGCATCCATTCTCCAGAAAAAACTTCACAAAAGTTAGTACGATTTACTACTCTCTTCCATCTACTTTTTGTTTTGAAATCAGAAATTACCTTGCTTAGTTTCCTAATTCTATTGATTACCAAAATAAACAACTTTCGCTTGATTTCAAAAGCATGATCAATAATTTTCTCTACATTTTTCTTCTTCCTATAAAATGCCGCTTTCTGTTGGCCTTTCTTTTTAATATTTTTCAATAAATTAACTAATATCCTATTACGGAACATTCGTTGTCGAATGTCCCTAAACTGTTGTTTCCTTCTACTATCATGCACAGAGTTATCTCTTCCTCTACCAGTAACATTTGTGATGGGTCTCTCCTTTCCATTTAAATTACTTCTCTTTTTGTGAACAGACACATTTTTTTGATCAAAATTTTTTTTACTACAAATATTTCTTAAGAATGATTTCGTGCTCTTACCCGGACCTTTCTTGGTGTTTTGACAAGTATTTGGGGAAGAGGACTGCTGCAATAAAACATCATCCTGCTGTCTTTGACGTTTTCTAGCCTTTCGTATTCGACTTCTGGAAGGCATTTTCCAAACTATGAAAGAATCTGCAGTTGAATCTGTGAAAAAATATAATATAAAATGTTATTAACCACTATTACCAAACAGTAAATAAATAACAGTCATCTAAAACTTAATGCCGTACTAATTATTTAACATAGCAAATATTTTCCACCAGCACTGCATCACAAAAATGACACTCAATGGTACAAAACAGGCATACAACACTAATAAATCACTCCCTAATATTTTAAATCATTAATTCAGGATGACGATAAGATGTAGCCTATCTAAAGGTTTGTTTAGGCCCAGATCTTTGGACTGGGGTGAATGTGTGTCATTGATCCACATTCAGTCCATCACCTGTTTTGTTTATTTGAGGTGAGGCCAACACATGGTTGCAGATAAGATTTTCACTGAAAAAAAACCAAGGTAAAAAAACATGTGAAGGCCTACCAATGAAGTAAATCATTAAATGAAAACCAATACATTTCTGGAAATATGCACTACTAGTGCTTCATAAGATGTTTTGGATCATATTTATAAGTTATTTGAGTATCTAGTATGCTATTTTACATTCTTCATGGTGCAAATTTATTGTAAATACGCTCCCACCTGCGGTTGGCAAATTTAGATTTTGATTATGGGAGTTAGATAGGCATGTTAATAATTTCCCAAAAATGGTATATAACCCCAAACAACCTTTGAAGCAAATGCTCTTAGCCATGTTATCCACCTCCCATTGGATAACATGGCTAAGAAGTGCTTGCAAATGTGATAAAAAAAGGCCTGCAATGCATGAATATCGCAGAAAAATCAGCGATATTCATGCATTTTCCAACAAATGCTCTTAGCCATGTTATCCACTTCCTATTAAATAACATGGCTAAGAACTGCTCAGGGCCCCATGATAAACGCTTTCCATTTAAAAAGGGAAAAATAACATCAAAGACACTAAAATGCCTTCTAAATATGAACCCAAACAACCTATGAAGCAATGTGGAAAAAACTGCCGCAATGCATGAATATAGCAAAAAAATCAGCGATATTCATGCATTTTCCAGCAAATGCTCTTAGCCATGTTATCCACTTCCAATTAAATAACATGGCTAAGAACTGCTCAGGGCCCCATGAGGAACGCTTTCCATTTAAAAAGGGAAAAATAACATCAAAGACACTAAAATGCCTTCTAAATATGAACCCAAACAACCTATGAAGCAATGTGGAAAAAACTGCCGCAATGCATGAATATAGCAGAAAAATCAGCGATATTCATGCATTTTCCAGCAAATGCTCTTAGCCATGTTATCCACTTCCAATTAAATAACATGGCTAAGAACTGCTCAGGGCCCGATGAGGAACGCTTTCCATTTAAAAAGGGAAAAATAACATCAAAGACACTAAAATGCCTTCTAAATATGAACCCAAACAACCTATGAAGCAATGTGAAAAAAAACGGCCACAATGCATGAATATAGCAGAAAAATCAGCGATATTCATGCATTTTCCAGCAAATGCTCTTAGCCATGTGATCCACTTCCTATTAAATAACATGGCTAAGAACTGCTCAGGGCCCCATGAGGAACGCTTTCCATTTAAAAAGGGAAAAATAACATCAAAGACACTAAAATGCCTTCTAAATATGAACCCAAACAACCTATGAAGCAATGTGAAAAAAAACGGCCACAATGCATGAATATAGCAAAAAAATCAGCGATATTCATGCATTTCCCAGCAAATGCTCTTAGCCATGTTATCCACTTCCTATTAAATAACATGGCTAAGAACTGCTCAGGGCCCCATGATAAACGCTTTCCATTTAAAAAGGGAAAAATAACATCAAAGACACTAAAATGCCTTCTAAATATGAACCCAAACAACCTATGAAGCAATGTGAAAAAAAACGGCCACAATGCATGAATATAGCAGAAAAATCAGCGATATTCATGCATTTTCCAGCAAATGCTCTTAGCCATGTTATCCACTTCCTATTAAATAACATGGCTAAGAACTGCTCAGGGCCCCATGAGGAACGCTTTCCATTTAAAAAGGGAAAAATAACTTCAAAGACACTAAAATGCCTTCTAAATATGACCCCAAACAACCTATGAAGCTCTAACAGTACATATCCTGAAATTTAATTCATTTCAAAATTCGTTTTTAAACACAGCATATAAATCAATTGTATACCTGCATTCATGAAGAAATGACTAAAAATGTCCTTGAGACACATGAAAGTGTTTTCTGGAATGCCCTAGCACCATTTTTGGGACACTATTAACATGGCTAGGTAACTCCCATAATCAAAATCTAAATTTGCCAAGCACAAGTGGGAGCGTATTTACAAGACACTTGTCCCATGAGGAACACTTTACATTTTAAAAGGCGAACACAACATCTTAGACACACAAATACCTTATAAATATGGCCCAAAACAACCTATGAAGCTCTAGCAGTACATATCCAGAAATGTAATTGATTTCTTAAATCGTTTTTAAAAGCAACATATCTGTTTCAGCTTACATAACAGACCATGAAATGGCCTCCATGTATTACAATATCTTGTGTAACTGCATGCCAGAATGTTACACCAAATATGCAATTATAATTTCTCTTTGAAACTAATTCTATTAGTATATCACTAGAGACAAAACCACATTTTAAAAACACAGCTTTCTTCATCATTTTCTCCTTAAATCATACTATTCTCTATCTAAATTAAATAAATCTTTTCTCACCTTAGCAAATATTTTTTGAGTTTTGAAAACAGTCTCAGAAATACACCAAATTGTCTTCAGCAGAAGAAAAAGGATGCACTCCAAAGGCTGCAGCTATTGAAAGCACAGAAATACAGATATTCTTTTCACATATCTCTCATATTAGCCAATCATACCTCTTCCCTCACTTTTTTCAAATCAAAACCCTTCCCCCCTCTGCCCTGTCTGCCTTGTTTCCATAGCAACCACCTCCTGGAAGACCTCTCATGTTTGCAAATTCACACAACAATGTTTCAATTGAACTCTGAACTCTCAGTGCACCTGCGTATCCAGTGCAATCTTTCATTAAATGTTTCTTCCTTGACCATTCAAATTACATCTTTCAAAGAACACATCCATGCACCCTAACTTTCTGTTTTCAGAAATGGAAATGCACCAATCACTGCTAATGAATCATTAGCATTGTAAATCCACAGTTTTTTTTCTTTAGAAACTCCTACTGTTTCAACTGCCCTTTCATTACCACACTTCATCTGACTGCAGAACAACCTTCTTCCACCATGTTTAACGTCTGGATTGTTGGACATAGTTACATCCACTGGGCTCAAAGGTATGCTGAGAGCAGAAATTTACACAACCTCAATTTACAAGATGTGGAAATTAAGTGGTTGGGCCAAAGAGGATTAAAATGTCACCAATTGATACCATTGGTGAAAACCTTTATGCATTTGCCAAAACCTGACCTGTTAATAGTGCACTGTGGAGGTAATGATTTGGGCACTTTGACAGGGGTAGGTCTGGAAATGCTTTTAAAGGACACCTTGGAGCAATTAATGGCACTTTTTCCTCAAACTGCCTTGGTATATTCCAATATATGCCAAAGACAGAAATGGAGGTGGTCCAACCAATTTTGTCCACAAATTGAGAAAGCGAGGAAGCATGTAAACAAATCTGTTTCAGCTTACATGAGAGACCATGGAATGGGCTCTCTGTACAACAATAACTTGCGTTACTACATGCAAGATATCTACAGAGGAGATGGAGTTCACTTCTCAGATGAGGGCAACAGAATTTTCATTCTGAATTTAAGACTGTGCATTGGTACCTACTTATAAGTACCTAAATGTACCATAAACCCAAAAGCTCTTCTCAGAGCTACCCTACATCTGATCACTCACAATTATTATTTTTCTCTAACTTTTTTCACTAATTTTCCACAAAATTCGCTCCCCGGAGCGCTACCCGGTTCGCTAACCGAAAGCTAACCTCGCGGAATTTTTTAAAAAAAAAATTTTTTTTCCGCACATATAAGCCTCCTCAGCCACGCTCAGAAAACCTAGGGGGTCAAGATAAGTCTACCATGACCCCTTCTACCCATTCTAAACATTATTTGCCCTCCATCTTGTATCTTAATGCGAACGAAACACAAAATGGTGGACTCCCGTGACGCTTAAGGTTCGCTAACCGGGCAGCTTCCCGGAAAGCGGTCCTAAAAAAAGGCGGGAAAGTAATTTACAGAAAAACGACTAGAGACACTCTCACCAAATATAGATTAGCTCATACTACATAACAATCCCTTCCATTCTCACAAATTTCATTGAAATTCCATTTAGCCATTTAGCCTGTAGACCTCTCCAAGTACCGTGAGGTAAATTACTTCACAAAACACATCTGAATTGTTGGAATTGACAACCAATGAAAATGTTACTTTCATTTTCTACTTTTATTACCTGACATTTAATTGGTTATATACCTGTATATATATAAAGGGAGAGAAGGAAACACAGCCATTTTGACTACTACTTCTTGTTGTACCTCCTATTTCAATAGCTTCAAAAAACTTCAACTTCTTTGTGAAGGTAAGTTATAATTTAATATATTGTGCACTATGACTTAATATAGTAGACTTTTTCTGCTACATATACACTATCCCTCTGTAGTAGTAATGTATTTAGATAGACTTCTCTGTTATAGTTATCAATGGAGTAAGGCTTGTCTTGGTTAAATCACATACACTTTTTTATAGTCCTATTTCCACTCTCATACTATACACTGCCAAAAGATAAATTCACTGATAAAAACTGCCTATCTAAAATTAATCCCAACAGTGCCCTATCTCTACTAATATATATTTTTTAAATCCAAATTTCAGGCAAAATGGAAGGCGAGCAGCAAGTTTCATTTTCGATTGAACTGAAGGAGAGCAGCCAAGACAAACTTGATGACTTTATGGATGACAGTAGAGACCACGAACTTCTACAATGTGTTGAAGCAGTAGACAACTTGCTTCAAAATGAAAAACAATTACACCCTATAATAAATTATGACATTTCTGACAATGAAATGTTAGAAAATTTAATAAAGTATGAAACACAATCATAATAAAAAAAATAAATAAATAAAGAAAACAAAAAAAAACAAGAAAAACAACAAACAATTAACATACAGTATTAGAAAAGTCTTTCATTCTTTGATCCATAAAGTTCGCTGCCCAGAAAGCTATCCGGTTCGCGAACTTGGCGCTTACCACGCAAAAAAAAATTTTTTTTTTTGGACCCTCCTAGGCCCTTTTAAAACCTCCACATAAAACCTAGGGGGTCAACGAGGATCTACTATGCCCCCTTATGGTAATTTCCCCCTTTGTTTTGGCCTCCTCTTGTCTCTCGATCCAACCGAGAGACAAGATGGCGGCCGCTCCGGACTGTTTAGAATGTTGACAGACACCGGAGGGCCAATCAGCTTCTCATCGCAAAGTTCCGTTACGCGAAAGGTTCGCTAACCGGATAGCTGCCCGGAGCGCTGTTACAGATATATATCTTGATTTAAACGTTAATTTCTCAAAATCCACTGAAGCACATATATTGAGACCTAGCAAAGGCACATCAGGCTAACAGTCCCTACAATTTTGCCAAGTTTCGTGAAAATCCATTCAGCCGTTCGGGCTAAAAGTGAGTCCAACCGCCCTATGGAAATTAACATGGGAAAAAGGCGTTTTGGGACCCCCCTTTTTTCTCGGCCCCCCCTCCACAAAACCCCCCCAAATTTTCAAGGTCTGCTCAGAAACAAAATGTGCCATTTTCCTGAAAATTTCAGCCAATTCCGTCCACAAACGCAAAAGTTATTAGGCATAGAATTTTCAGAAATCCCATAGGGAAAAAATCCTAACTATATATACCTACTGGCGACCGCCAGTAGGTAATATATATATATATATATATATATATATAGAGAGAGAGAGAGAGAGAGAGAGAGAGAGAGAGAGAGAGAGAGAGAGAGAGAGAGAGAGAGAGAGAGAGATAGAGAGAGAGAGAGAGAGAGGGGGAAAGTGGAGAGACGGTGAGAGAGAT
>NW_028252260.1:0-37000 GCF_964263255.1 Lissotriton vulgaris | reverse complement strand
AGTGGAAATAGTAATTCTTACCCACTCCCTGTCCAACGCTTTCCCTACTGTTGCACTCATGGGAGTGGGAATGGTAAATTTTACCCCTGCGCTATCCAACAATTTCCCTACTGTTGCACTCACTGGAGTGGGAATAGTAATTTTTACCCCTACGCTATCCAACGCTTTCCCTACTGTTGCACTCACTGGAGTGGGAATAGTAATTTTTATCCATACGCTATCCAACGCTTTCCCTACTGTTGCACTCTCTGGAGTGGGAATAGTAATTTTTACCCTCCTGCTATCAAACGCTTTCCCTACTGTTGCACTCACTGGAGTGGTAATAGTAATATTTACCCCTACGCTATCCAACACTTTCCCTCCTGTTGCACTCACTGGAGTGGGAATAGTAATTTTTACCGCTACGCTATCCGCGCTTTCCCCACTGTTGCACTCTCTGGAGTGGAAATAGTATTTTTTACCCTTCCGCTATCGAACGCTTTTCCTACTGTTGCACTCACTAGAGTGGGAATAGTAATTTTTACCCCTACGCTATCCAATGTTTTCACTTCTGTTGCACTTACTGGAGTGGGAATAGTAATTTTTACCCCTACGCTATCCAACGCTTTTCCTACTGTTGCACTCACTGGAGTGGGAATAGTAATTTGTACCCATACGCAATCCAACGCTTTCCCTACTGTTGCACTCTCTGGAGTGGGAATAGTAATTTTTACCACTACGCTATCCAACGCTTTCCCCACTGTTGCACTCTCTGGAGTGGGAATAGTACTTTTTTACCCTCCCGCTATCCAACGCTTTTCCTACTGTTGCACTCACTAGAGTGGGAATAGTAATTTTTACCCCTACGCTATCCAATGTTTTCACTTCTGTTGCACTTCTTGTAGTGGGAATAGTAATTCTTACCCTCCCCCTATCCAACTCTTTCCCTACTGTTGCACTCTTTGGAGTGGAAATAGTAATTCCTACCAACCCCCTATCCAACGCTTTCGCTACTGTTGCACTCATGGGAATGGGAATGGGAATTTTTACCCTCTCGCTATCCAACGCTTTCCCTACTGTTGCACTCTCTGGAGTGGGAATAGTAGATTATTACCCCTACACTATCAAACACTTTCTCTACTGTTGCACTCTCTGGAGTGGATATAGTAATTTTTACCCCTACACTATCCAATGCTTTCCCTACTGTTGCACTCTCAGGAGTGGGAATAGTAATTTTTAACCCTACGATATCCAACGCTTTCCCTACTGTTGCACTCACTGGAGTGGGAATAGTAATTTTTACCCCTACTCTATCCAACTCTTTCCCTACTTTTGCACTCACTGGAGTGGGAATAGTAATTTTTACCCCTACGCTTTCCAACGCTTTCCCTACTGTTGCACTCACTGGAGTGGGAATAGTAATATTTACCCCTAAGCTATCGAACGCTTTCCCTACTGTTGCACTCACTGGAGTGGGAATAGTAAGTTTTTACCCCTACGCTATCCAATGCTTTCCCTTCTGTTGCACTCACTGGAGTGGGAATAGTAATTTTTACCCTCCCACTATCCAACGCTTTCCCTACTGTTGCACTCTCTGGAGTGGGAATAGTAATTTTTACCCCTACGCTATCCAACGTTTTTCCTACTGTTGCACTCACTGGAGTGGGAATAGTAATTTTTACCCATACGCTATCCAACGCTTTCCCTACTGTTGCACTCTCTGGAGTGGGAATAGTAATTTTTACCCTCCCGCTATCCAACGCTTTCCCTACTGTTGCACTCACTGGGGTGGGAATAGTAATTTTTACTCCTACGCTATCCAAGGCTTTCCCTACTGTTGCACTTCTTGAAGTGGGAATAGTAATTCTTACCCTCCCCCTATCCAACTCTTTCCCTACTGTTGCACTCTTTGGAGTGGAACTAGTAATTCTTACCCACTCCCTATCCAACGCTTTCCCTACTGTTGCACTCATGGGAGTGGGAATGGTAAATTTTACCCCTACACTATCCAACGCTTTTCCTACTGTTGCACTCACTGGAGTGGGAATAGTAATTTTTACCCCTACGCTATCCAACGCTTTCCCTACTGTTGCACTCTCTGGAGTGGGAATAGTAATTTTTACCCTCCCGCTATCCAACGCTTTCCCTACTGTTGCACTCACTGGGGTGGGAATAGTAATTTTTACCCCTACGCTTTCCAACGCTTTCCCTACTGTTGCACTCACTGGAGTGGGAATAGTAATTTTTACCCCTACGCTATCCAACGCTTTCCCTACTGTTGCACTCACTGGAGTGGGAATAGTAATTTTTACTCCTACGCTATCCAAGGCTTTCCCTACTGTTGCACTCACTGGAGTGGGAATAGTAATTTTTACCCTCCCACTATCCAACGCTTTCCCTACTGTTGCACTCTCTGGAGTGGGAATAGTAATTTTTACCCCTACGCTATCCAACGTTTTTCCTACTGTTGCACTCTCTGCAGTGGGAATAGTCATTTTTACCCATACGCTATCCAACGCTTTCCCTACTGTTGCACTCTCTGGAGTGGGAATAGTCATTTTTACCCTCCCGCTATCCAACGCTTTCCCTACTGTTGCACTCACTGGAGTGGGAATAGTAATTTTTACTCCTACGCTATCCAAGGCTTTCCCTACTGTTGCACTTCTTGAAGTGGGAATAGTAATTCTTACCCTCCCCCTATCCAACTCTTTCCCTACTGTTGCACTCTTTGGAGTGGAAATAGTAATTCTTACCCACTCCCTATCCAACGCTTTCCCTACTGTTGCACTCATGGGAGTGGGAATGGTAAATTTTACCCCTACGCTATCCAACAATTTCCCTACTGTTGCACTCACTGGAGTGGGAATAGTAATTTTTACCCCAACGCTATCCAACGCTTTCCCTACTGTTGCACTCACTGGAGTGGGAATAGTAATTTTAATCCATACGCTATCCAACGCTTTCCCTACTGTTGCACTCTCTGGAGTGGGAATAGTAATTTTTACCCTCCCGCTATCAAACGCTTTCCCTACTGTTGCACTCACTGGAGTGGTAATAGTAATATATAAACCTATGCTATCCAACACGTTCCCTCCTGTTGCATTCACTGGAGTGGGAATAGTAATTTTTACCGCTACGGTATCCAACGCTTTCCCTACTGTTGCACTCTCTGGAGTGGGAATAGTATTTTTTACCCTCCCGCTATCCAACGCTTTTCCTACTGTTGCACTCACTAGAGTGGGAATAGTAATTTTTACCCCTACGCTATCCAATGTTTTCCCTTCTGTTGCACTCACTGGAGTGGGAATAGTTATTTTTACCCTCCCACTATCCAACGCTTTCCCTGCTGTTGCACTCTCTGGAGTGGGAATATTCATTGTTACCCTTACGCTATCCAACGCTTTTCCTACTGTTGCACTCACTGGAGTGGGAATAGTAAATTTTACCCATACGCTAGCCAACGCTTTCCCTACTGTTGCACTCACTGGAGTGGAAATAGTAATTCTTACCCACCCCCTATCCAACGCTTTCGCTACTGTTGCACTCTCTGGAGTGGGAATAGTAATTTTTTACCCTCCCGCTATCCAACGCTTTTCCTACTGTTGCACTCACTAGAGTGGGAATAGTAATTTTTACCCCTACGCTATCCAATGTTTTCACTTCTGTTGCATTCACTGGAGTGGGAATAGTAATTTTTACCCCTATGCTATCCAACGCTTTTCCTACTGTTGCACTCACTGGAGTGGGAATAGTAAACTTTACCCCTACGCTTTCCAACGCTTTCCCTACTGTTGCACTCACTGGACTGGGAATAGTAATTTTTACCCCTACGCTATTGAACGCTTTCCCTACTGATGCACTCACTGGAGTGGAAATAGTAAGTTTTTACCCCTACGCTATCCAATGCTTTCCCTTTTGTTGCACTCACTGGAGTGGGAATAGTAATTTTTATCCTCCAACTATCCAACACTTTCCCTACTGTTGCACTCTCTGGAGTGGGAATAGTAATTTTTACCCCTACGCTTTTCCTACTGTTGCACTCACTGGAGTGGGAATAGTAATTTTCACCCATACGCTATTTAACGCTTTCCCTACTGTTGCACTCTCTGGAGTGGGAATAGTAATTTTTACCCTCCCGCTATCCAACGCTTTCCCTACTGTTGCATTCACTGGGGTGGGAATAGTAATTTTTACTCCTACGCTATCCACGGCTTTCCCTACTTTTACACTTTTTGTAGTGGGAATAGTAATTCTTACCCTCCCCCTATCCAACTCTTTCCCTACTGTTGCACTCTTTGGAGTGGAAATAGTAATTCTTACCCACCCCCTATCCAACGCTTTCGCTACTGTTGCACTCTCTGGAGTGGGAATAGTAATTTTTTACCCTCCCGCTATCCAACGCTTTTCCTACTGTTGCACTCACTAGAGTGGGAATAGTACTTTTTACCCCTACGCTATCCAATGTTTTCACTTCTGTTGCATTCACTGGAGTGGGAATAGTAATTTTTACCCCTACGATATCCAACGCTTTCCTCACTGTTGCACTCACTGGAGTAGGAATAGTAATTTTTAGCCCTACGCTATCCAACTCTTTCCCTACTGTTGCACTCACTGGAGTGGGAATAGTAAATTTTACCCCTACGCTTTCCAACGCTTTCCCTACTGTTGCACTCACTGGACTGGGAATAGTAATTTTTACCCCTACGCTATTGAACGCTTTCCCTACTGATGCACTCAGTGGAGTGGGAATAGTAAGTTTTTACCCCTACGCTATCCAATGCTTTCCCTTCTGTTGCACTCACTAGAGTGGGAATAGTAATTTTTATCCTCCCACTATCCAACACTTTCCCTACTGTTGCACTCTCTGGAGTGGGAATAGTAATTTTTTTCCCCTACGCTTTTCCTACTGTTGCACTCACTGGAGTGGGAATAGTAATTTTCACCCATACGCTATTTAACGCTTTCCCTACTGTTGCACTCTCTGGAGTGGGAATAGTAATTTTTACCCGTACGCTATCCAACACTTTCCCTCCTGTTACACTCATTGGAGTGGGAATAGTAATTATTACCGCTACGCTATCCAACGCTTTCCCTACTGTTGCACTCTCTGGAGTGGGAATAGTAATTTTTTACCCTCCCGCTATCCAACGCTTTTCCTACTGTTGCACTCACTAGAGTGGGAATAGTAATTTTTACCCCTACGCTATCCAATGTTTTCACTTCTGTTGCACTCACTGGAGTGGGAATAGTAATTTTTACCCGTACGCTATCCAACGCTTTTCCTACTGTTGCACTCTCTGGAGTGGGAATCGTAATTTTTACCCCTACGCTATCCAACGCTTTCCCTACTGTTGCATTCTCTGGAGTGGGAATAGTAATTTTTACCCTCCCGCTATCCAACGCTTTCCCTACTGTTGCACTCACTGGGGTGGGAATTGTAATTTATACTCCTACGCTATCCACGGCTTTCCCTACTGTTGCACTTCTTGTAGTGGGAATAGTAATTCTTAC
This sequence comes from Lissotriton vulgaris, assembly GCF_964263255.1. NCBI lineage: Eukaryota > Metazoa > Chordata > Amphibia > Caudata > Salamandridae > Lissotriton > Lissotriton vulgaris. The sequence continues at coordinate 31,510 of NW_028252260.1, read as the reverse complement.
CCTCCCCCAATCCAACTCTTTCCCTACTTTTGCACTCTTTGGAGTGGAAATAGTAATTCCTACCCACCCCCTATCCAACGCTTTCGCTACTGTTGCACTCATGGGAAGGGGAATTGGTATTTTTACCCTCTCGCTATCCAACGCTTTCCCTACTGTTGCACTTCTTGAAGTGGGAGTAGTAATTCTTACCCTCCCCCTATCCAACTCTTTCCCTACTGTTGCACTCTTTGGAGTGGAACTAGTAATTCTTACCCACTCCCTATCCAACGCTTTCCCTACTGTTGCACTCATGGGAGTGGGAATGGTAAATTTTACCCCTACACTATCCAACGCTTTTCCTACTGTTGCACTCACTGGAGTGGGAATAGTAATTTTTACCCCTACGCTATCCAACGCTTTCCCTACTGTTGCACTCTCTGGAGTGGGAATAGTAATTTTTACCCTCCCGCTATCCAACGCTTTCCCTACTGTTGCACTCACTGGGGTGGGAATAGTAATTTTTACTCCTACGCTATCCACGGCTTTCCCTACTGTTGCACTTCTTGTAGTGGGAATAGTAATTCTTACCCTCCCCCTATCCAACTCTTTCCCTACTGTATCACTCTTTGGAGTGGAAATAGTAATTCCTACCCACCCCCTATCCAACGCTTTCGCTACTGTTGCACTCATGGGAATGGGAATGGGAATTTTTACCCTCTCGCTATCCAAAGCTTTCCCTACTGTTGCACTCTCTGAAGTGGGAATAGTAGATTATTACCCCTACACTATCAAACACTTTCTCTACTCTTGCACTCTCTGGAGTGGATATAGTAATTTTTACCCTTACGCTATCCAATGCTTTCCCTACTGTTGCACTCTCAGGAGTGGGAATAGTAATTTTTACCCCTACGATATCCAACGCTTTCCCTACTGTTGCACTCACTGGAGTGGGAATAGTAATTTTTACCCCTACGCTATCCAACTCTTTCCCTACTGTTGCACTCACTGGAGTGGGAATAGTAATTTTTACCCCTACGCTTTCCAACGCTTTCCCTACTGTTGCACTCACTGGAGTGGGAATAGTAATTTTTACCCCTACGCTATCGAACACTTTCCCTACTGTTGCACTCACTGGAGTGGGAATAGTAAGTTTTTACCCCTACGCTATCCAATGCTTTCCCTTCTGTTGCACTCACTGGAGTGGGAATAGTAATTTTTACCCTCCCACTATCCAACGCTTTCCCTACTGTTGCACTCTCTGGAGTGGGAATAGTAATTTTTACCCCTACGCTATCCAACGTTTTTCCTACTGTTGCACTCTCTGGAGTGGGAATAGTAATTTTTACCCATACGCTATCCAACGCTTTCCCTACTGTTGCACACTCTGGAGTGGGAATAGTAATTTTTACCCTCCCGCTATCCAACGCTTTCCCTACTGTTGCACTCACTGGAGTGGGAATAGTAATTTTTACCCCTACGCTATCAAATGTTTTCACTTCTGTTGCACTCACTGGAGTGGGAATAGTAATTTTTACCCATACGCTATCCAACGCTTTCCCTACTGTTGCACTCTCTGGAGTGGGAATAGTAATTTTTACCCTCCCGCTATCCAACGCTTTCCCTACTGTTGCACTCACTGGGGTGGGAATAGTAATTTTTACTCCTACGCTATCCAAGGCTTTCCCTACTGTTGCACTTCTTGAAGTGGGAATAGTAATTCTTACCCTCCCCCTATCCAACTCTTTCCCTACTGTTGCACTCTTTGGAGTGGAACTAGTAATTCTTACCCACTCCCTATCCAACGCTTTCCCTACTGTTGCACTCATGGGAGTGGGAATGGTAAATTTTACCCCTACACTATCCAACGCTTTTCCTACTGTTGCACTCACTGGAGTGGGAATAGTAATTTTTACCCCTACGCTATCCAACGCTTTCCCTACTGTTGCACTCTCTGGAGTGGGAATAGTAATTTTCACCCTCCCGCTATCCAACGCTTTCCCTACTGTTGCACTCACTGGGGTGGGAATAGTAATTTTTACTCCTACGCTATCCACGGCTTTCCCTACTGTTGCACTTCTTGTAGTGGGAATAGTAATTCTTACCCTCCCCCTATCCAACTCTTTCCCTACTGTTGCACTCTTTGGAGTGGAAATAGTAATTCCTACCCACCCCCTATCCAACGCTTTCGCTACTGTTGCACTCATGGGAATGGGAATTTTTACCCTCTCACTATCCAACGCTTTCCCTACTGTTGCACTCTCTGAAGTGGGAATAGTAGATTATTACCCCTACACTATCAAACACTTTCTCTACTCTTGCACTCTCTGGAGTGGATATAGTAATTTTTACCCTTACGCTATCCAATGCTTTCCCTACTGTTGCACTCTCAGGAGTGGGAATAATAATTTTTACCCCTACGATATCCAACGCTTTCCCTACTGTTGCACTCACTGGAGTGGGAATAGTAATTTTTACCCCTACGCTATCGAACGCTTTCCCTACTGTTGCACTCACTGGAGTGGGAATAGTAAGTTTTTACCCCTACGCTATCCAATGCTTTCCCTTCTGTTGCACTCACTGGAGTGGGAATAGTAATTTTTACCCTCCCACTATCCAACGCTTTCCCTACTGTTGCACTCTCTGGAGTGGGAATAGTAATTTTTACCCCTACGCTATCCAACGTTTTTCCTACTGTTGCACTCTCTGGAGTGGGAATAGTAATTTTTACCCATACGCTATCCAACGCTTTCCCTACTGTTGCACTCTCTGGAGTGGGAATAGTAATTTTTACCCTCCCGCTATCCAACGCTTTCCCTACTGTTGCACTCACTGGAGTGGGAATAGTAATTTTTACTCCTACGCTATCCAAGGCTTTCCCTACTGTTGCACTTCTTGAAGTGGGAATAGTAATTCTTACCCTCCCCCTATCCAACTCTTTCCCTACTGTTGCACTCATGGGAGTGGGAATGGTAAATTTTACCCCTACGCTATCCAACAATTTCCCTACTGTTGCACTCACTGGAGTGGGAATAGTAATTTTTACCCCAACGCTATCCAACGCTTTCCCTACTGTTGCACTCACTGGAGTGGGAATAGTAATTTTTATCCATACGCTATCCAACGCTTTCCCTACTGTTGCACTCTCTGGAGTGGGAATAGTAATTTTTACCCTCCCGCTATCAAACGCTTTCCCTACTGTTGCACTCACTGGAGTGGTAATAGTAATATATAAACCTATGCTATCCAACACGTTCCCTCCTGTTGCATTCACTGGAGTGGGAATAGTAATTTTTACCGCTACGGTATCCAACGCTTTCCCTACTGTTGCACTCTCTGGAGTGGGAATAGTATTTTTTACCCTCCCGCTATCCAACGCTTTTCCTACTGTTGCACTCACTAGAGTGGGAATAGTAATTTTTACCCCTATGCTATCCAATGTTTTCCCTTCTGTTGCACTCACTGGAGTGGGAATAGTTATTTTTACCCTCCCACTATCCAACGCTTTCCCTGCTGTTGCACTCTCTGGAGTGGGAATATTCATTGTTACCCTTACGCTATCCAACGCTTTTCCTACTGTTGCACTCACTGGAGTGGGAATAGTAAATTTTACCCATACGCTAGCCAACGCTTTCCCTACTGTTACACTCTCTGGAGTGGGAATAGTAATTTTTACCCTCCCGCTATCCAACGCTTTCCCTACTGTTGCACTCACTGGGGTGGGTATAGTAATTTTTACTCCTACGCTATCCACGGCTTTCCCTACTTTTACACTTCTTGTAGTGCGAATAGTAATTCTTACCCTCCCCCTATCCAACTCTTTCCCTACCGTTGCACTCTTTGGAGTGGAAATAGTAATTCTTACCCACCCCCTATCCAACGCTTTCGCTACTGTTGCACTCTCTGGAGTGGGAATAGTCATTTTTTACCCTCCCGCTATCCAACGCTTTTCCTACTGTTGCACTCACTAGAGTGGGAATAGTAATTTTTACCCCTACGCTATCCAATGTTTTCACTTCTGTTGCATTCACTGGAGTGGGAATAGTAATTTTTACCCCTACGCTATCCAACGCTTTTCCTACTGTTGCACTCTCTTGAGTGGGAATAGTAATTTTTACCCTCCCGCTATCCAACGCTTTCCCTACTGTTGCACTCACTGGGGTGGGAATAGTAATTTTTACTCCTACGCTATCCACGGCTTTCCCTACTGTTGCACTTCTTGTAGTGGGAATAGTAATTCTTACCCTCCCCCTATCCAACTCTTTCCCTACTGTTGCACTCTTTGGAGTGGAAATAGTAATTCCTACCCACCCCCTATCCAACGCTTTCGCTACTGTTTCACTCATGGGAATGGGAATGGGAATTTTTACCCTCTCGCTATCCAACGCTTTCCCTACTGTTGCACTCTCTGGAGTGGGAATAGTAGATTATTACCCCTACACTATCAAACACTTTCTCTACTGTTGCACTCTCTGGAGTGGATATAGTAATTTTTACGCCTACGCTATCCAATGCTTTTCCTACTGTTGCACTCTCAGGAGTGGGAATAGTAATTTTTACCCCTACGATATCCAACGCTTTCCCTACTGTTGCACTCACTGGAGTGGGAATAGTAATTTTTACCCCTATGCTATTTAGCTCTTTCCCTACTGTTGCACTCACTGGAGTGGGAATAGTAATTTTTACCCCTACGCTTTCCAACGCTTTCCCTACTGTTGCACTCACTGGAGTGGGAATAGTAATTTTTAGCCCTACGCTATCGAACGCTTTCCCTACTGTTGCACTCACTGGAGTGGGAATAGTAAGTTTTTACCCCTACGCTATCCAATGCTTTCCCTTCTGTTGCACTCACTGGAGTGGGAATAGTAATTTTTACCCTACCACTATCCAACGCTTTCACTACTGTTGCACTCTCTGGAGTGGGAATAGTAATTTTTACCCCTACGCTATCCAACGCTTTTCCTACTGTTGCACTCACTGGAGTGGGAATAGTAATTTTTACCCATACGCTATCCAACGCTTTCCCTACTTTTGCACTCTCTGGAGTGGGAATAGTAATTTTTACCCTCCCCCTATCCAACGCTTTCCCTACTGTTGCACTCACTGGGGTGGGAATAGTAATTTTTACTCCTACGCTACCCAAGGCTTTCCCTACTGTTGCACTTCTTGAAGTGGGAATAGTAATTCTTACCCTCCCCCTATCCAACTCTTTCCCTACTGTTGCACTCTTTGGAGTGCAAATAGTAATTCTTACCCACTCCCTATCCAACGCTTTCCCTACTGTTGCACTCATGGGAGTGGGAATGGTAAATTTTACACCTACGCTATCCAACAATTTCCCTACTGTTGCACTCACTGGAGTGGGAATAGTAATTTTTACCCCTACGCTATCCAACGCTTTCCCTACTGTTGCACTCACTGGAGTGGGAATAGTAATTTTTATCCATACGCTATCCAACGCTTTCCCTACTGTTGCACTCTCTGGAGTGGGAATAGTAATTTTTACCCTCCCGCTATCAAACGCTTTCCCTACTGTTGCACTCACTGGAGTGGTAATAGTAATATATAAACCTACGCTATCCAACACGTTCCCTCGTGTTGCACTCACTGGAGTGGGAATAGTAATTTTTACCGCTACGGTATCCAACGCTTTCCCTACTGTTGCACTCTCTGGAGTGGGAATAGTATTTTTTACCCTCCCGCTATCCAACGCTTTTCCTACTGTTGCACTCACTAGAGTGGGAATAGTAATTTTTACCCCTACGCTATCCAATGTTTTCCCTTCTGTTGCACTCACTGGAGTGGGAATAGTTATTTTTACCCTCCCACTATCCAACGCTTTCCCTACTGTTGCACTCTCTGGAGTGGGAATATTCATTGTTACCCTTACGCTATCCAACGCTTTCCCTTCTGTTGCACTCTCTGGAGTGGGAATAGTAATTTTTACCCTCCCGCTATCCAACACTTTCCCTACCCTTGCACTCACTGGGGTGGGAATAGTAATTTTTACTCCTACGCTATCCACAGCTTTCCCTACTTTTACACTTCTTGTAGTGGGAATAGTAATTCTTACCCTCCCCCTATCCAACTCTTTCCCTACTGTTGCACTCTTTGGAGTGGAAATAGTAATTCTTACCCACCCCCTATCCAACGCTTTCGCTACTGTTGCACTCATGGGAATGGGAATTTTTACCCTCTCGCTATCCAACATTTTCCCCACTGTTGCACTCTCAGGAGTGGGAATAGTATTTTCTACCCCTACCCTATCCAAGGATTTCCTTACTTACTATTGCACTCTCTGGAGTGGGAATAGTAATTATTACCCCTACGCTATCAAACACTTTCTCTACTGTTGCACTCTCTGGAGTTGATATAGTAATTTTTACCCCTACGCTATCCAACGCTTTCCCTACTGTTGCACTCTCAGGAATGGGAATAGTAATTTTTACCCCTTCGATATCCAATGCTTTCCCTACTGTTGCACTCACTGGAGTGGGAATAGTAATTTTTACCCCTAAGCTATCCAACACTTTCCCTACTGTTGCACTCACTGGAGTGGGAATAGTAATTTCTACTCCTATGCTTTCCAACGCTTTCCCTACTGTTGCACTCACTGGAGTGGGAATAGTAATTTTTTCCCCTAAGCTATCGAACGCTTTCCCTACTGTTGCACTCACTGGAGTGGGAATAGTAATTTTTACCCCTACGCTATCCAACGCTTTCTCTACTGTTGCACTCACTGGAGTGGTAATAGTAATATTTACCCCTACGCTATCCAACCCTTTCCCTACTGTTGCACTCACTGGAGTGGGAGTAGTAATTTTTACCCCTACGCTATTCAACGCTTCCCTACTGTTGCAATCTCTGGAGTGGGAATAGTATTTTTTACCCTCCCGCTATCCAACGCTTTCCCTACTGTTGCTCTCACTGGAGTGGGAATAGTCATTTTTACCCCAATGATATCCAATGCTTTCCCTTCTGTTGCACTCCCTGGAGTGGGAATAGTAATTTTTACCCTCCCACTATCCAACACTTTCCCTACTGTAGCACTCTCAGGAGTGGGAATAGTAATTTTTACCCCTACGCTATCCAACGCTTTTCCTACTGTTGCACTCACTGGAGTGGGAATAGTAATTTTTACCCACACGCTATCCAAAGCTTTCCCTACTGTTGCACTCTCTGGAGTGGGAATAGTAATTTTTTACCCTCCCGCTATCCAACGCTTTTCCTACTGTTGCACTCACTAGAGTGGGAATAGTAATTTTTACCCCTCCGCTATCCAATGTTTTCCCTACTGTTGCACTCACTGGGGTGGGAATAGTAATTTATACTCCTACGCTATCCACGGCTTTCCCTACTGTTGCACTTTTTGTAGTGGGAATAGTAATTCTTACCCTCCCCCAATCCAACTCTTTCCCTACTTTTGCACTCTTTGGAGTGGAAATAGTAATTCCTACCCACCCCCTATCCAACGCTTTCGCTACTGTTGCACTCATGGGAATGGGAATTGGTATTTTTACCCTCTCGCTATCCAACGCTTTCCCTACTGTTGCACTCTCTGGATTGGGAATAGTAGATTATTACCCCTACACTATCAAACACTTTCTCTACTGTTGCACTCTCTGGAGTGGATATAGTAATTTTTACCCCTACGCTATCCAATGCTTTCCCTACTGTTGCACTCTCAGGAGTGGGAATAGTAATTTTTACCCCTACGATATCCAACGCTTTCCCTACTGTTGCACTCACTGGAGTGGGAATAGTAATTTTTAGCCCTACGCTATCCAACTCTTTCCCTACTGTTGCACTCACTGGAGTGGGAATAGTAAATTTTACCCCTACGCTTTCCAACGCTTTCCCTACTGTTGCACTCACTGGACTGGGAATAGTAATTTTTACCCCTACGCTATTGAACGCTTTCCCTACTGATGCACTCACTGGAGTGGAAATAGTAAGTTTTTACCCCTACGCTATCCAATGCTTTCCCTTCTGTTGCACTCACTGGAGTGGGAATAGTAATTTTTATCCTCCAACTATCCAACACTTTCCCTACTGTTGCACTCTCTGGAGTGGGAATAATAATTTTTACCCCTACGCTTTTCCTACTGTTGCACTCACTGGAGTGGGAATAGTAATTTTCACCCATACGCTATTTAACGCTTTCCCTACTGTTGCACTCTCTGGAGTGGGAATAGTAATTTTTACCCTCCCGCTATCCAACGCTTTCCCTACTGTTGCACTCACTGGGCTGGGAATAGTAATTTTTACTCCTACGCTATCCAAGTCTTTCCCTACTGTTGCACTTCTTGAAGTGGGAATAGTAATTCTTACCCTCCCCCTATCCAACTCTTTCCCTACTGTTGCACTCTTTGGAATGGAAATAGTAATTCTTACCCACTCCCTGTCCAACGCTTTCCCTACTGTTGCACTCATGGGAGTGGGAATGGTAAATTTTACCCCTGCGCTATCCAACAATTTCCCTACTGTTGCACTCACTGGAGTGGGAATAGTAATTTTTACCCCTACGCTATCCAACGCTTTCCCTACTGTTGCACTCACTGGAGTGGGAATAGTAATTTTTATCCATACGCTATCCAACGCCTTCCCTACTGTTGCACTCTCTGGAGTGGGAATAGTAATTTTTACCCTCCTGCTATCAAACGCTTTCCCTACTGTTGCACTCACTGGAGTGGTAATAGTAATATTTACCCCTACGCTATCCAACACTTTCCCTCCTGTTGCACTCACTGGAGTGGGAATAGTAATTTTTAACGCTACGCTATCCAACGCTTTCCCCACTGTTGCACTCTCTGGAGTGGAAATAGTATTTTTTACCCTTCCGCTATCGAACGCTTTTCCTACTGTTGCACTCACTAGAGTGGGAATAGTAATTTTTACCCCTACGCTATCCAATGTTTTCACTTCTGTTGCACTCACTGGAGTGGGAATAGTAATTTTTACCCCTACGCTATCCAACGCTTTTCCTACTGTTGCACTCACTGGAGTGGGAATAGTAATTTTTACCCATACGCAATCCAACGCTTTCCCTACTGTTGCACTCTCTGGAGTGGGAATAGTAATTTTTACCACTACGCTATCCAACGCTTTCCCCACTGTTGCACTCTCTGGAGTGGGAATAGTATTTTTTACCCTCCCGCTATCCAACGCTTTTCCTACTGTTGCACTCACTAGAGTGGGAATAGTAATTTTTACCCCTACGCTATCCAATGTTTTCACTTCTGTTGCACTCACTGGAGTGGGAATAGTAATTTTTACCCCTACACTATCCAACGCTTTTCCTACTGTTGCACTCTCTGGAGTGGGAATAGTAATTTGTACCCTCCCGCTATCCAACGCTTTCCCTACTGTTGCACTCACTGGGGTGGGAATAGTAATTTTTACTCCTACGCTATCCACGGCTTTCCCTACTGTTGCACTTCTTGTAGTGGGAATAGTAATTCTTACCCTCCCCCTATCCAACTCTTTCCCTACTGTTGCACTCTTTGGAGTGGAAATAGTAATTCCTACCCACCCCCTATCCAACGCTTTCGCTACTGTTGCACTGATGGGAATGGGAATGGGAATTTTTACCCTCTCGCTATCCAACGCTTTCCCTACTGTTGCACTCTCTGGAGTGGGAATAGTAGATTATTACCCCTACACTATCAAACACTTTCTCTACTGTTGCACTCTCTGGAGTGAATATAGTAATTTTTACCCCTACGCTATCCAATGCTTTCCCTACTGTTGCACTCTCAGGAATAGGAATAGTAATTTTTACCCCTTCGATATCCAATGCTTTCCCTACTGTTGCACTCACTGGAGTGGGAATAGTAATTTTTACCCCTAAGCTATCCAACACTTTCCCTACTGTTGCACTCACTGGAGTGGGAATAGTAATTTCTACTCCTATGCTTTCCAACGCTTTCCCTACTGTTGCACTCACTGGAGTGGGAATAGTAATTTTTTCCCCTAAGCTATCGAACGCTTTCCCTACTGTTGCACTCACTGGAGTGGGAATAGTAATTTTTACCCCTACGCTATCCAACGCTTTCTCTACTGTTGCACTCACTGGAGTGGTAATAGTAATATTTACCCCTACGCTATCCAACCCTTTCCCTACTGTTGCACTCACTGGAGTGGGAGTAGTAATTTTTACCCCTACGCTACTCAACGCTTCCCTACTGTTGCAATCTCTGGAGTGGGAATAGTATTTTTTACCCTCCCGCTATCCAACGCTTTCCCTACTGTTGCTCTCACTGGAGTGGGAATAGTCATTTTTACCCCAATGATATCCAATGCTTTCCCTTCTGTTGCACTCCCTGGAGTGGGAATAGTAATTTTTACCCTCCCACTATCCAACACTTTCCCTACTGTTGCACTCTCAGGAGTGGGAATAGTAATTTTTACCCCTACGCTATCCAACGCTTTTCCTACTGTTGCACTCACTGGAGTGGGAATAGTAATTTTTACCCACACGCTATCCAAAGCTTTCCCTACTGTTGCACTCTCTGGAGTGGGAATAGTAATTTTTTACCCTCCCGCTATCCAACGCTTTTCCTACTGTTGCACTCACTAGAGTGGGAATAGTAATTTTTACCCCTCCGCTATCCAATGTTTTCACTTCTGTTGCACTCACTGGAGTGGGAATAGTAATTTTTACCCCTACGCTATCCAACGCTTTTCCTACTGTTGCACTCTCTGGAGTGGGAATCGTAATTTTTACCCCTACGCTATCCAACGCTTTCCCTACTGTTGCACTCTCTGGAGTGGGAATAGTAATTTTTACCCTCCCGCTATCCAACGCTTTCCCTACTGTTGCACTCACTGGGGTGGGAATAGTAATTTATACTCCTACGCTATCCACGGCTTTCCCTACTGTTGCACTTTTTGTAGTGGGAATAGTAATTCTTACCCTCCCCCAATCCAACTCTTTCCCTACTTTTGCACTCTTTGGAGTGGAAATAGTAATTCCTACCCACCCCCTATCCAACGCTTTCGCTACTGTTGCACTCATGGGAATGGGAATTGGTATTTTTACCCTCTCGCTATCCAACGCTTTCCCTACTGTTGCACTCTCTGGATTGGGAATAGTAGATTATTACCCCTACACTATCAAACACTTTCTCTACTGTTGCACTCTCTGGAGTGGATATAGTAATTTTTACCCCTACGCTATCCAATGCTTTCCCTACTGTTGCACTCTCAGGAGTGGGAATAGTAATTTTTACCCCTACGATATCCAACGCTTTCCCTACTGTTGCACTCACTGGAGTGGGAATAGTAATTTTTAGCCCTACGCTATCCAACTCTTTCCCTACTGTTGCACTCACTGGAGTGGGAATAGTAAATTTTACCCCTACGCTTTCCAACGCTTTCCCTACTGTTGCACTCACTGGACTGGGAATAGTAATTTTTACCCCTACGCTATTGAACGCTTTCCCTACTGATGCACTCACTGGAGTGGAAATAGTAATTTTTACCCATACGCAATCCAACGCTTTCCCTACTGTTGCACTCTCTGGAGTGGGAATAGTAATTTTTACCACTACGCTATCCAACGCTTTCCCCACTGTTGCACTCTCTGGAGTGGGAATAGTATTTTTTACCCTCCCGCTATCCAACGCTTTTCCTACTGTTGCACTCACTAGAGTGGGAATAGTAATTTTTACCCCTACGCTATCCAATGTTTTCACTTCTGTTGCACTCACTGGAGTGGGAATAGTAATTTTTACCCCTACACTATCCAACGCTTTTCCTACTGTTGCACTCTCTGGAGTGGGAATAGTAATTTGTACCCTCCCGCTATCCAACGCTTTCCCTACTGTTGCACTCACTGGGGTGGGAATAGTAATTTTTACTCCTACGCTATCCACGGCTTTCCCTACTGTTGCACTTCTTGTAGTGGGAATAGTAATTCTTACCCTCCCCCTATCCAACTCTTTCCCTACTGTTGCACTCTTTGGAGTGGAAATAGTAATTCCTACCCACCCCCTATCCAACGCTTTCGCTACTGTTGCACTCATGGGAATGGGAATGGGAATTTTTACCCTCTCGCTATCCAACGCTTTCCCTACTGTTGCACTCTCTGGAGTGGGAATAGTAGATTATTACCCCTACACTATCAAACACTTTCTCTACTGTTGCACTCTCTGGAGTGGATATAGTAATTTTTACCCCTACGCTATCCAATGCTTTCCCTACTGTTGCACTCACTGGAGTGGGAATAGTAATTTTTACCCCTACGCTATCCAACGCTTTTCCTACTGTTGCACTCACTGGAGTGGGAATAGTAATTTTTACCCATACGCAATCCAACGCTTTCCCTACTGTTGCACTCTCTGGAGTGGGAATAGTAATTTTTACCACTACGCTATCCAACGCTTTCCCCACTGTTGCACTCTCTGGAGTGGGAATAGTATTTTTTACCCTCCCGCTATCCAACGCTTTTCCTACTGTTGCACTCACTAGAGTGGGAATAGTAATTTTTACCCCTACGCTATCCAATGTTTTCACTTCTGTTGCACTCACTGGAGTGGGAATAGTAATTTTTACCCCTACACTATCCAACGCTTTTCCTACTGTTGCACTCTCTGGAGTGGGAATAGTAATTTGTACCCTCCCGCTATCCAACGCTTTCCCTACTGTTGCACTCACTGGGGTGGGAATAGTAATTTTTACTCCTACGCTATCCACGGCTTTCCCTACTGTTGCACTTCTTGTAGTGGGAATAGTAATTCTTACCCTCCCCCTATCCAACTCTTTCCCTACTGTTGCACTCTTTGGAGTGGAAATAGTAATTCCTACCCACCCCCTATCCAACGCTTTCGCTACTGTTGCACTCATGGGAATGGGAATGGGAATTTTTACCCTCTCGCTATCCAAGGCTTTCCCTACTGTTGCACTCTCTGGAGTGGGAATAGTAGATTATTACCCCTACACTATCAAACACTTTCTCAACTGTTGCACTCTCTGGAGTGGATATAGTAATTTTTACCCCTACGCTATCCAATGCTTTCCCTACTGTTGCACTCTCAGGAATAGGAATAGTAATTTTTACCCCTTCGATATCCAATGCTTTCCCTACTGTTGCACTCACTGGAGTGGGAATAGTAATTTTTACCCCTAAGCTATCCAACACTTTCCCTACTGTTGCACTCACTGGAGTGGGAATAGTAATTTCTACTCCTATGCTTTCCAACGCTTTCCCTACTGTTGCACTCACTGGAGTGGGAATAGTAATTTTTTCCCCTAAGCTATCGAACGCTTTCCCTACTGTTGCACTCACTGGAGTGGGAATAGTAATTTTTACCCCTACGCTATCCAACGCTTTCTCTACTGTTGCACTCACTGGAGTGGTAATAGTAATATTTACCCCTACGCTATCCAACCCTTTCCCTACTGTTGCACTCACTGGAGTGGGAGTAGTAATTTTTACCCCTACGCTATTCAACGCTTCCCTACTGTTGCAATCTCTGGAGTGGGAATAGTATTTTTTACCCTCCCGCTATCCAACGCTTTCCCTACTGTTGCTCTCACTGGAGTGGGAATAGTCATTTTTACCCCAATGATATCCAATGCTTTCCCTTCTGTTGCACTCCCTGTAGTGGGAATAGTAATTTTTACCCTCCCACTATCCAACACTTTCCCTACTGTTGCACTCTCAGGAGTGGGAATAGTAATTTTTACCCCTACGCTATCCAACGCTTTTCCTACTGTTGCACTCACTGGAGTGGGAATAGTAATTTTTACCCACACGCTATCCAAAGCTTTCCCTACTGTTGCACTCTCTGGAGTGGGAATAGTAATTTTTTACCCTCCCGCTATCCAACGCTTTTCCTACTGTTGCACTCACTAGAGTGGGAATAGTAATTTTTACCCCTCCGCTATCCAATGTTTTCACTTCTGTTGCACTCACTGGAGTGGGAATAGTAATTTTTACCCCTACGCTATCCAACGCTTTTCCTACTGTTGCACTCTCTGGAGTGGGAATCGTAATTTTTACCCCTACGCTATCCAACGCTTTCCCTACTGTTGCACTCTCTGGAGTGGGAATAGTAATTTTTACCCTCCCGCTATCCAACGCTTTCCCTACTGTTGCACTCACTGGGGTGGAAATAGTAATTCCTACCCACCCCCTATCCAACGCTTTCGCTACTGTTGCACTCATGGGAATGGGAATTGGTATTTTTACCCTCTCGCTATCCAACGCTTTCCCTACTGTTGCACTCTCTGGATTGGGAATAGTAGATTATTACCCCTACACTATCAAACACTTTCTCTACTGTTGCACTCTCTGGAGTGGATATAGTAATTTTTACCCCTACGCTATCCAATGCTTTCCCTACTGTTGCACTCTCAGGAGTGGGAATAGTAATTTTTACCCCTACGATATCCAACGCTTTCCCTACTGTTGCACTCACTGGAGTGGGAATAGTAATTTTTAGCCCTACGCTATCCAACTCTTTCCCTACTGTTGCACTCACTGGAGTGGGAATAGTAAATTTTACCCCTACGCTTTCCAACGCTTTCCCTACTGTTGCACTCACTGGACTGGGAATAGTAATTTTTACCCCTACGCTATTGAACGCTTTCCCTACTGATGCACTCACTGGAGTGGAAATAGTAAGTTTTTACCCCTACGCTATCCAATGCTTTCCCTTCTGTTGCACTCACTGGAGTGGGAATAGTAATTTTTATCCTCCAACTATCCAACACTTTCCCTACTGTTGCACTCTCTGGAGTGGGAATAGTAATTTTTACCCCTACGCTTTTCCTACTGTTGCACTCACTGGAGTGGGAATAGTAATTTTCACCCATACGCTATTTAACGCTTTCCCTACTGTTGCACTCTCTGGAGTGGGAATAGTAATTTTTACCCTCCCGCTATCCAACGCTTTCCCTACTGTTGCACTCACTGGGCTGGGAATAGTAATTTTTACTCCTACGCTATCCAAGTCTTTCCCTACTGTTGCACTTCTTGAAGTGGGAATAGTAATTCTTACCCTCCCCCTATCCAACTCTTTCCCTACTGTTGCACTCTTTGGAATGGAAATAGTAATTCTTACCCACTCCCTGTCCAACGCTTTCCCTACTGTTGCACTCATGGGAGTGGGAATGGTAAATTTTACCCCTGCGCTATCCAACAATTTCCCTACTGTTGCACTCACTGGAGTGGGAATAGTAATTTTTACCCCTACGCTATCCAACGCTTTCCCTACTGTTGCACTCACTGGAGTGGGAATAGTAATTTTTATCCATACGCTATCCAACGCTTTCCCTACTGTTGCACTCTCTGGAGTGGGAATAGTAATTTTTACCCTCCTGCTATCAAACGCTTTCCCTACTGTTGAACTCACTGGAGTGGTAATAGTAATATTTACCCCTACGCTATCCAACACTTTCCCTCCTGTTGCACTCACTGGAGTGGGAATAGTAATTTTTAACGCTACGCTATCCAACGCTTTCCCCACTGTTGCACTCTCTGGAGTGGAAATAGTATTTTTTACCCTTCCGCTATCGAACGCTTTTCCTACTGTTGCACTCACTAGAGTGGGAATAGTAATTTTTACCCCTACGCTATCCAATGTTTTCACTTCTGTTGCACTCACTGGAGTGGGAATAGTAATTTTTACCCCTACGCTATCCAACGCTTTTCCTACTGTTGCACTCACTGGAGTGGGAATAGTAATTTTTACCCATACGCAATCCAACGCTTTCCCTACTGTTGCACTCTCTGGAGTGGGAATAGTAATTTTTACCACTACGCTATCCAACGCTTTCCCCACTGTTGCACTCTCTGGAGTGGGAATAGTATTTTTTACCCTCCCGCTATCCAACGCTTTTCCTACTGTTGCACTCACTAGAGTGGGAATAGTAATTTTTACCCCTACGCTATCCAATGTTTTCACTTCTGTTGCACTCACTGGAGTGGGAATAGTAATTTTTACCCCTACACTATCCAACGCTTTTCCTACTGTTGCACTCTCTGGAGTGGGAATAGTAATTTTTACCCTCCCGCTATCCAACGCTTTCCCTACTGTTGCACTCACTGGGGTGGGAATAGTAATTTTTACTCCTACGCTATCCAAGCCTTTCCCTACTGTTGCACTTCTTGAAGTGGGAATAGTAATTCTTACCCTCCCCCTATCCAAATCTTTCCCTACTGTTGCACTCTTTGGAGTGGAAATAGTAATTCTTACCCACTCCCTATCCAACGCTTTCCCTACTGTTGCACTCATGGGAGTGGGAATGGTAAATTTTACCCCTACGCTATCCAACAATTTCCCTACTGTTGCACTCACTGGAGTGGGAATAGTAATTTTTACCCCTACGCTATCCAACGCTTTCCCTACTGTTGCACTCACTGGAGTGGGAATAGTAATTTTTATCCATACGCTATCCAACGCTTTCCCTACTGTTGCACTCTCTGGAGTGGGAATAGTAATTTTTACCCTCCCGCTATCAAACGCTTTCCCTACTGTTGCACTCACTGGAGTGGTAATAGTAATATATAAACCTATGCTATCCAACACGTTCCCTCCTGTTGCACTCACTGGAGTGGGAATAGTAATTTTTACCGCTACGGTATCCAACGCTTTCCCTACTGTTGCACTCTCTGGAGTGGGAATAGTATTTTTTACCCTCCCGCTATCCAACGCTTTTCCTACTGTTGCACTCACTAGAGTGGGAATAGTAATTTTTACCCCTACGCTATCCAATGTTTTCCCTTCTGTTGCACTCACTGGAGTGGGAATAGTTATTTTTACCCTCTCACTATCCAACGCTTTCCCTGCTGTTGCACTCTCTGGTGTGGGAATATTCATTGTTACCCTTACGCTATCCAACGCTTTTCCTACTGTTGCACTCACTGGAGTGGGAATAGTAAATTTTACCCATACGCTATCCAATGCTTTCCCTACTGCTGCACTCTCTGGAGTGGGAATAGTAATTTTTACCCTCCCGCTATCCAACGCTTTCCCTACTGTTGCACTCACTGGGGTGGGAATAGTAATTTTTACTCCTACGCTATCCACGGCTTTCCCTACTTTTACACTTCTTGTAGTGGGAATAGTAATTCTTACCCTCCCCCTATCCAACTCTTTCCCTACCGTTGCACTCTTTGGAGTGGAAATAGTAATTCTTACCCACCCCCTATCCAACGCTTTCGCTACTGTTGCACGCTCTGGAGTGGGAATAGCAATTTTTTACCCTCCCGCTATCCAACGCTTTTCCTACTGTTGCACTCACTAGAGTGGGAATAGTAATTTTTCCCCCTACGCTATCCAATGTTTTCACTTCTGTTGCATTTACTGGAGTGGGAATAGTAATTTTTACCCCTACGCTATCCAACGCTTTTCCTACTGTTGCACTCACTGGAGTGGGAATAGTCATTTTTACCCCTACGCTATCCAACGCTTTCCCTACTGTTGCACTCTCTTGAGTGGGAATAGTAATTTTTACCCTCCCGCTATCCAACGCTTTCCCTACTGTTGCACTCACTGGGGTGGGAATAGTAATTTTTACTCCTACGCTATCCACGGCTTTCCCTACTGTTGCACTTCTTGTAGTGGGAATAGTAATTCTTACCCTCCCCCTATCCAACTCTTTCCCTACTGTTGCACTCTTTGGAGTGGAAATAGTAATTCCTACCCACCCCCTATCCAACGCTTTCGCTACTGTTGCACTCATGGGAATGGGAATGGGAATTTTTACCCTCTCGCTATCCAACGCTTTCCCTACTGTTGCACTCTCTGGAGTGGGAATAGTAGATTATTACCCCTACACTATCAAACACTTTCTCTACTGTTGCACTCTCTGGAGTGGATATAGTAATTTTTACGCCTACGCTATCCAATGCTTTTCCTACTGTTGCACTCTCAGGAGTGGGAATAGTAATTTTTACCCCTACGATATCCAACGCTTTCCCTACTGTTGCACTCACTGGAGTGGGAATAGTAATTTTTACCCCTATGCTATTTAACTCTTTCCCTACTGTTGCACTCACTGGAGTGGGAATAGTAATTTTTACCCCTACGCTTTCTAACGCTATCCCTACTGTTGCACTCACTGGAGTGGGAATAGTAATTTTTACCCCTACGCTATCGAACGCTTTCGCTACTGTTGCACTCACTGGAGTGGGAATAGTAAGTTTTTACCCCTGCGCTATCCAATGCTTTCCCTTCTGTTGCACTCACTGGAGTGGGAATAGTAATTTTTACCCTCCCACTATCCAACGCTTTCACTACTGTTGCACTCTCTGGAGTGGGAATAGTAATTTTTACCCCTACGCTATCCAACGCTTTTCCTACTGTTGCACTCACTGGAGTGGGAATAGTAATTTTTACCCATACGCTATCCAACGCTTTCCCTACTTTTGCACTCTCTGGATTGGGAATAGTAATTTTTACCCTCCCCCTATCCAACGCTTTCCCTACTGTTGCACTCACTGGGGTGGGAATAGTAATTTTTACTCCTACGCTACCCAAGGCTTTCCCTACTGTTGCACTTCTTGAAGTGGGAATAGTAATTCTTACCCTCCCCCTATCCAACTCTTTCCCTACTGTTGCACTCTTTGGAGTGCAAATAGTAATTCTTACCCACTCCCTATCCAACGCTTTCCCTACTGTTGCACTCATGGGAGTGGGAATGGTAAATTTTACACCTACGCTATCCAACAATTTCCCTACTGTTGCACTCACTGGAGTGGGAATAGTAATTTTTACCCCTACGCTATCCAACGCTTTCCCTACTGTTGCACTCACTGGAGTGGGAATAGTAATTTTTATCCATACGCTATCCAACGCTTTCCCTACTGTTGCACTCTCTGGAGTGGGAATAGTAATTTTTACCCTCCCGCTTTCAAACGCTTTCCCTACTGTTGCACTCACTGGAGTGGTAATAGTAATATTTAAACCTACGCTATCCAACACGTTCCCTCGTGTTGCACTAACTGGAGTGGGAATAGTAATTTTTACAGCTACAGTATCCAACGCTTTCCCTACTGTTGCACTCTCTGGAGTGGGAATAGTATTTTTTACCCTCCCGCTATCCAACGCTTTTCCTACTGTTGCACTCACTAGAGTGGGAATATTCATTGTTACCCTTACGCTATCCAACGCTTTTCCTACTGTTGCACTCACTGGAGTGGGAATAGTAAATTTTACCCATACGCTATCCAACGCTTTCCCTTCTGTTGCACTCTCTGGAGTGGGAATAGTAATTTTTACCCTCCCGCTATCCAACACTTTCCCTACTGTTGCACTCACTGGGGTGGGAATAGTAATTTTTACTCCTACGCTATCTACGGCTTTCCCTACTTTTACACTTCTTGTAGTGGGAATAGTAATTCTTACCCTCCCCCTATCCAACTCTTTCCCTACTGTTGCACTCTTTGGAGTGGAAATAGTAATTCTTACCCACCCCCTATCCAACGCTTTCGCTACTGTTGCACTCATGGGAATGGGAATTTTTACCCTCTCGCTATCCAACATTTTCCCCACTGTTGCACTCTCAGGAGTGGGAATAGTATTTTCTTCCCCTACCCTATCCAACGATTTCCTTACTTACTATTGCACTCTCTGGAGTGAGAATAATAATTATTACCCCTACGCTATCAAACACTTTCTCTACTGTTGCACTCTCTGGAGTTGATATAGTAATTTTTACCCCTACGCTATCCAACGCTTTCCCTACTGTTGCACTCTCAGGATGGGAATAGTAATTTTTACCCCTTCGATATCCAATGCTTTCCCTACTGTTGCACTCACTGGAGTGGGAATAGTAATTTTTACCCCTAAGCTATCCAACACTTTCCCTACTGTTGCACTCACTGGAGTGGGAATAGTAATTTCTACTCCTATGCTTTCCAACGCTTTCCCTACTGTTGCACTCACTGGAGTGGGAATAGTAATTTTTTCCCCTAAGCTATCGAACGCTTTCCCTACTGTTGCACTCACTGGAGTGGGAATAGTAATTTTCACCCCTACGCTATCCAACGCTTTCTCTACTGTTGCACTCACTGGAGTGGTAATAGTAATATTTACCCCTACGCTATCCAACCCTTTCCCTACTGTTGCACTCACTGGAGTGGGAGTTGTAATTTTTACCCCTATGCTATTCAACGCTTCCCTACTGTTGCAATCTCTGAAGTGGGAATAGTATTTTTTACCCTCCCGCTATCCAACGCTTTCCCTACTGTTGCTCTCACTGGAGTGTGAATAGTCATTTTTACCCCAATGATATCCAATGCTTTCCCTTCTGTTGCACTCCCTGGAGTGGGAATAGTAATTTTTACCCTCCCACTATCCAACGCTTTCCCTACTGTTGCACTCTCAGGAGTGGGAATAGTAATTTTTACCCCTACGCTATCCAACGCTTTTCCTACTGTTGCACTCACTGGAGTGGGAATAGTAATTTTTACCCACACGCTATCCAACGCTTTCCCTACTGTTGCACTCTCTGCACTAGGAATAGTAATGTTTACCCTTCTGCTATCCAACGCTTTCCCTACTGTTGCACTCACTGGGGTGGGAATAGTAATTTTTACTCCTACGCTATCCAAGGCTTTCCCTACTGTTGCACTTCTTGAAGTGGGAATAGTAATTCTTACCCTTCCCCTATCCAACTCTTTCCCAACTGTTGCACTCTTTGGAGTGGAAATAGTAATTCGTACCCACCCCCTATCCAATGCTTTCCCTACTGTTGCACTCATGGGAGTGGGAATGGTAATTTTTACCCTCTCGCTATCCAACGCTTACCCTACTGTTTCACTCTCAGGAGTGGGAATAGTATTTTTTACCCCTACCCTATCCAACGCTTTCCCTACTGTTGCACTCTCAGGAGTGGGAATAGTATTTTCTACCCCTACCCTTTCCAACGATTTCCTTACTTACTATTGCACTCTCTGGAGTGGGAATAGTAATTATTACCCCTACGCTATCAAACACTTTCTCTACTGTTGCACTCTCTGGAGTTGATATAGTAATTTTTACCCCTACGCTATCCAACGCTTTCCCTACTGTTGCACTCTCAGGAATGGGAATAGTAATTTTTACCCCTTCGATATCCAATGCTTTCCCTACTGTTGCACTCACTGGAGTGGGAATAGTAATTTTTACCCCTAAGCTATCCAACACTTTCCCTACTGTTGCACTCACTGGAGTGGGAATAGTAATTTCTACTCCTATGCTTTCCAACGCTTTCCCTACTGTTGCACTCACTGGAGTGGGAATAGTAATTTTTTCCCCTAAGCTATCGAACGCTTTCCCTACTGTTGCACTCACTGGAGTGGGAATAGTAATTTTTACCCCTACGCTATCCAAAGCTTTCTCTACTGTTGCAATCACTGGAGTGGTAATAGTAATATTTACCCCTACGCTATCCAACCCTTTCCCTACTGTTGCACTCACTGGAGTGGGAGTAGTAATTCTTACCCCTACGCTATTCAACGCTTCCCTACTGTTGCAATCTCTGGAGTGGGAATAGTACTTTTTTACCCTCCCGCTATCCAACGCTTTCCCTACTGTTGCTCTCACTGGAGTGGGAATAGTCATTTTTACCCCAATGATATCCAATGCTTTCCCTTCTGTTGCACTCCCTGGAGTGGGAATAGTAATTTTTACCCTCCCACTATCCAACGCTTTCCCTACTGTTGCCCTCTCAGGAGTGGGAATAGTAATTTTTACCCCTACGCTATCCAACGCTTTTCCTACTGTTGCACTCACTGGAGTGGGAATAGTAATTTTTACCCACACGCTATCCAACGCTTTCCCTACTGTTGCACTCTCTGCAGTGGGAATAGTAATGTTTACCCTTCTGCTATCCAACGCTTTCCCTACTGTTGCATTCACTGGGGTGGGAATAGTAATTTTTACTCCTACGCTATCCAAGGCTTTCCCTACTGTTGCACTTCTTGAAGTGGGAATAGTAATTCTTACCCTTCCCCTATCCAACTCTTTCCCAACTGTTGCACTCTTTGGAGTGGAAATAGTAATTCGTACCCACCCCCTATCCAATGCTTTCCCTACTGTTGCACTCATGGGAGTGGGAATGGTAATTTTTACCCTCTCGCTATCCAACGCTTTCCCTACTGTTTCACTCTCAGGAGTGGGAATAGTATTTTTTACCCCTACCCTATCCAACGCTTTCCCTACTGTTGCACTCTCTGGAGTGGGAATAGTAATTTTTACCCCTACGCTATCAAACACTTTCTCTACTGTTACACTCTCTGGAGTTGGAATAGTAATTTATACCCCTACTCTATCCAACGCTTTCCCTAATGTTGCACTCTTTGGAGTGGGATTAGTAATTTTTACCCCTACTCTGTTCAACGCTTTCTCTACTGTTGCACTCACTGGAGTGGTAATAGTAAATGTTACCCTCCAGCTATCCTACGGTAAAAATATTGTATATTATTTATTAATATTACCTTTATATATATATATATATATATATATATATATATATATATATATATATATATATATATATATATATATATATTCACTGAAAAAACCATAGGTTATAGACCATATATAGTTAGGAATTCGCATTTACAAAACCTTATTTTACTCACACAAAACCATTGAAATTCCATATATAGTTAGTTGCACTAACTATATATCGCGCACCCGCAATCCACTGCTGATGATGTCACATATTACATCATTCATGACATGGTCAGTGACATCACTGATGACATCACTGATGACATCTCAAATGACATCACTGATGACATCTCAAATGACATCACTGATGACATCACTGATGACATCTCATTTGACATTACTGATCACATCACTGATGATATCATTCATGTGATAATACGATGAACCTCTTCAGACTCTAATATAACCTTAGATACAATCAGTGTAAACAGACACTCACAGACTGTCACTCATCCATGGAGTTACTCACACACCTAGTCAGTCAATCAAAGAATCAATCACACCTCCATTTCCTCAACTATACAGTTATACAAACTTTACTTATTCAAACATATACTAACACATATTAACTCTCTTATACAATCCCTGATACAAGTTCACAATGATCCATACAGCCACTCACACATTCACTGGCTCTTATGCACAGTTATTTATATATGTCAACTCTCACATGTACTGTGTTTTACATATGTACTTACTTTGACATGTAGCACTGAGATATCCATTCACTCACCAATACACTCATGCACACAGTCAACCGCCCATACAGCTGTTTCCACATGCACTTTTGAAACCATACATCTAGTGAATCAACTGCTCACACATCTATGCACAGAGTCATACACCTCCCAGCCACCCCCACACACACTCAGTCTCCCATACAAATACTTGGGCAACCAATCAATAACCCATATAGTTACTCATATAGCTACTTATCAACACATGCAACAGTTTACAGAACAACAGACATAATGATGCACAAATTAAGACAGTTTAGTCACTAACCCATGCACTCAGTGAGACACATTTAATCACTCACTCATACAGTCAGTCATGCACCTACTAAATCCTTCATCCAGACACTTATACATCCACTCATTCTTCAATATGTAAGACATATTTTAACTTTACAGAAACATACAGTCACTGGATGTTGTCATCAGTGATGTCATCAGTGATGTCATTTGAGATGTCATCAGTGATGTCATCAGTGATGTCACTGACCATGTCATGAATGATGTAATATGTGACATCATCAGCAGTGGATTGCGGGTGCGCGATATATAGTTAGTGCAACTAACTATATATGGAATTTCAATGGTTTTGTGTGAGTAAAATAAGGTTTTGTAAATGCGAATTCCTAACTATATATGGTCTATAACCTATGGTTTTTTCAGTGAATTTTCAAGGTTTTGTAAATGCTAATTCCTAACTATATATGGTCTAAAACCTATGTTTTTTTCAGTGAATTTTCAAGGTTTTGTAAATGCTAATTCCTAACTATATATGGTCTATAGCCTATGGTTTTTTCAGTGAATATATATATATATACATACATATATAAACATATATCATCTGTATATCTATATAAATACAAACATAAATGCATGCATACATATACTTATATGCATTTTAGGGTTGTTAGGGCGTTTTCGTGTGTATTATGTTGCTTTTTTAGGGCTTTTGGGTCAATTAAGTAGGGTTCCCGGAGCCTAGGGCTGAGGGTCCGGTTCAGTTTCGTGCGTATTGGTGTTGGCAAGGTTTTGAGGGATTTTGGCGGTTTTTGGTCGAGATTTGGCCGTTTTACGGCTTATTTTGTGTTTGCGGGGGGCGCATATTCGGGTTGAAATTCGTCCCCGTTCTAGTGGATGGATTGGGCTGATTTTTGGTGAGATGTTAGGGAATCGATGGAACTAGTTTCCAGCCAAGTTTGAAGCGGATCGGAGCAGTGGAAGTGCTTTAAAGAGCAATTTTTGTGCGGAGTAGCGAATTGTCATGTTATTCAATGGGAGTTTTTGGTGCGCATGGAGAAGGTGAATTTGGGGTGTTCCAGTTGCGCTAGAGGGACGGGGCTTGGGTGAGCTGTAGGGAGAGTGGATCGGCAGGTGTGCCGAATTTTTGGGATTTGTTGGCCGAAGGGAAGGGTGTGATTGGGCAAAGTCGATTTGGTGAAAACGGTGCGTTATTTACATGAAAGTTGAAAAAACACTAATAAAAGCAAAGCTAAAAAGCCACCTCATTACAAACAGAATGGCTTTAACTTAAACGAGGGCGAGATCTATTGCATTTTCAATGCTTGTTTACTTTGGTTCCATCAAGAAGGCATTCAGATGTGTCACACATTTGCCATAAATTCTGAATGTTAGCACTCTAGTTGCACATTAGATCACTGTAGTAAAGCTACTGCTCACCAGGGACGTCTGCTGCTGGTATTCAAAGTGCATGTTTCAGTCTGCATGTCAGAATTTTTTTAATGAAATAGAAGAGGATTTGAGAAGTCACTCAAAATGATCCCTAATTTTTCTTTCTGAAGCACTAATCATACTTTCTATGGCAAAATTAACCCCCTCATGTTGTTCCTTTTTAAATTGAGTGTCTTCAGACTTACCACTTCATTCCAATCAAGATGGCTTCTGGTGTGCCATACTTTTGTCATAAGTAAGACTGTTAGCGCTCTAGTTGCTCTTTAGAACACTCTGGGACATTCTGTCATTGGGCTATACTTGGGGTACATCTGGGTGATATTTGGGCTACATTTAGGCTCTTTTGTCTCTGGTGGCCATCTTGCGAGACTATGTCAGAATTTTTTAATGAAATTGAAGAGGGTTTGAGAAGTCACTCAAAATGTGCCCTAATTTTTCTTTCTGCAGCACTAATCATAATTCATATGGCAAAATATACCCCCTCATTTTGTTCCTTTTTAAATTAAATGTTTTAAGAGTTAACACTTTATTCCAATCAAGATGGCTTCAGGTGTGCCATACCTTTGTAATAAGTAGGACTGTTAGCGCTCTAGTTGTTCTTTAGAACACTCTGGGACATTCTGTCATTGGGCTATACTTGGGCTACATCTGGGTGATATTTGGGCTACATTTGGGCTCTTTTGTCTCTGGTGGCCATTTTGGGAGACTGCATGTCAGAATTTTTTAATGAAATAGAAGAGGATTTGAAAAGTCACTCAAAATGTGCCCTAATTTTTCTTTCTGCAGCACTAATAATACCTTCTATTGCATAATATACCCCCTCATTTTGTTCCTTTTTAAATTAAATGTCTTAAGAGTTACCACTTTATTCCCATCACGATGGCTCCAGGTGTGCTATACCTTTGTAATAAGTAGGACTGTTAGCGCTCTAGTTGTTCTTTAGAACACTCTGGGACATTCTGTCATTGGGCTATACTTGGGCTACATCTGGGTGATATTTGGGCTACATTTGGGCTCTTTTGTCTCTGGTGGCCATTTTGGGAGACTGCATGTCAGAATGTTTTAATGAAATAGAAAAGGATTTGAGAAGTCACTCAAAATGTGCCCTAATTTTTCATTCTGCAGCACTAATCATACTTTCTATGGCAAAATATACCCCCTCATGTTGTTTCTTTTTAAATTAAATGTTTTAAGAGTTACCACTTTATTCCAATCAAGATGGCTTCAGGTGTGCCATACCTTTGTAATAAGTAGGACTGTTAGCGCTCTAGTTGTTCTTTAGAACACTCTGGGACATTCTCTCATTGGGCTATACTTGGGCTACATCTGGGTGATATTTGGGCTACATTTGGGCTCTTTTGTCTCTGGTGGCCATTTTGGGAGACTGCATGTCAGAATGTTTTAATGAAATAGAAAAGGATTTGAGAAGTCACTCAAAATGTGCCCTAATTTTTCATTCTGCAGCACTAATCATACTTTCTATGGCAAAATATACCCCCTCATGTTGTTTCTTTTTAAATTAAATGTTTTAAGAGTTACCACTTTATTCCAATCAAGATGGCTTCAGGTGTGCCATACCTTTGTAATAAGTAGGACTGTTAGCGCTCTAGTTGTTCTTTAGAACACTCTAGGAGGCTGCAGTAGAACACAAAGGAATCAACTGACAGTCTCTGTCCTTGTTGGATGTACATGTTTTACTGAGAATGTCAGACTTCATTTTCACATGACTGAGAAAGATAATGTGAATTTACAGAAAATATGCTTTCAGTTTAGCTTATAGATCCCCTTCCAAACCACTGTGGGAAAATCATGAGATATTAGTTTTCTTTCAAACAATATTCATGATATCACAGCAGAAGGTTTTTTCACATGGTAAAATCACCTTAGAACCCACCACAATTCCTAAAACGAGTATGGTACCATCAACAAATGATTTATAATGTAACTAAAGTCCTAAAACCCTCTATTAACTACAATGCTTTTTAATGAGGTGCTATCATGTATATTGGTCCCAAGATGGCTGCCAACACTTCTTGGATGAAGTGCTGACAGCCAATCAGATCAGATGTGTGGTTAGGCTCCGCCCAGATATATATATTTTTTTGAACCTAAATTACTCAAAATCCACTGGAGCACATATATTGAGACCTAGCAAAGGCACATCAGGCTAACAGTCCCTACAATTTTGCCAAGTTTCGTGCAAATCCATTCAGCCGTTCGAGCTAAAAGTGAGGCCAACCGCCCTATGGAAATTAACATGGGAAAAATGCGTTTTGGGACCCCCCTTTTTTCTCGGCCCCCCCTTGATGAAACCCCCCCAAATTGTCAGGGGCTGCTCAGAAACAAAATGTTCCATTTTCCTGAAAATTTCAGCCAATTCCGTCCACAAACGCCAAAGTTATTAGACATAGAATTTTCAAAAATCCCATAGAGAAAAAATCCTAACTATATATACCTACTGGCGACCGCCAGTAGGTAATATATATATACATATATATTAAAAATTGTAATTGTATGTTTTATTTTTTAACCTACATTAAGTATGTATTATTTTTAAGGTTATTTAAGTAGTTTAAGTATGTTTATGTTAATTATATTTATTATTTCATTAATTTTCAATTACTTTTAAAACATTAAAAAAAATATTTTGACTCATTTTATTTTTTACAACAATATTTTTGATTCGATATTTTTGTACTTACCTGTTTGAACATAGGAATTCTATATTTTTCCCTCGATATTTTGGTAATTCTTTATTTGTGTAATCGATATTATGTCAGTGATCCAAAGTTATGTTATGTTATGTTAATTTATTTCTTCTATAGCGCTCAGCTACTCCTAGGAGCATCCCTGCGCTTTGGCGAAGAATATCAGCAGGTAGAACAACAACATAACAGCTAAAACGCAGACAGAAGAAGGAAAAAAAACTATTTAGTAGACATTGCTGTTTGACTAAAAGTGGTGGCAAGTAGGCTTCAATGAGTTAAAGGTTTAAGATGATAATTTGTTCATGAGAAACATTTTCGCTTCCTTTTTGAAGGTGGTAAAAGAAGGGATTCTGCGTAAGTCGGGGGGAAGGGTGTTCAAAATCTTCAGTGCGTTACCTGAGAAAGTTCTACACCCAGTTCTCATTTTGTGGAAGGATTGAGGTTTTAGTAGTAGTGAGCTTGCGCTTCGCGAATGTCTACCACCTCCCGACCTCTATAGCTTTTGTGCTAAATAGCTGGGGGTGTTGCTATGCAAGGCTTTATGTGTCATGCAGGTGATCTTTAATTGTATTCTCGACTCGTATGGTAGCCAGTTCAAAGCCTTCAGGGCCGGGGTGATGTGGTTATTTCTTTTCATTCCGGAGACTAGCCTGGCCGCAGCGTGAAGCGATGCCCTGATCAGTGCTAGTTTGTATTTTGGAAGACCGCAAGGAGTGGTGCTTTCGTAGTCCAGTCTTGGAAGTACTAGGGCTTGGACCGCCATTTTCAGATCAGTCTGTGCGAGGAAGGGTTTAAGTTTCCTTAAGATACTCAGCTGAAAGTTGGCTCCTTTGGTGGTATTGTAGATTTGTTCCTGCATATTTAAATGTTTGTCAAGGGTAACTCCAAGGGATTTTGTGGAGGCATTGATGTGAGGGGCGCAATCAAAGGAAGTAAGATGCTTCAGCCATAAGTCTATCTTGGGTGCATGATTGGGAGGGGTGATGAGGAGGAACTTAGTTTCTTTGGCATTAAGCATGAGGTGGTTGCCATTGAGCCAACTTTGGGTAATATGAAGAATGGCATTGAGGAAGATGAAGTCATCTGGTGAGGAGACTTTTGAATAAAGTTGAGTGTCGTCCACGTATAGATGATATAGAATGTTTGCAGAGCTAAGCGCATTAGCAAGGGGTTCTATGGGTAGATTAAAGAGTATAGGTGATAGTGCTGATCCCTGTGGGACTCATAGTGTGACCATGGAGGGTTGAGAGAATGATTGCTTCAACTTGATTCTTTGGGTTCTGTTGCTCAGGAAGTAGGTAAACCATTGTAACACTAGACCGGTTAGGCCCATCCTTCGTTCAAGTAGAGACAGTAGATTGTCGTGTTTAACCGTGTTGAAGGTGGAAGATAGGTCAAGAAGTATCAATAGGCACACTTCATTGTGATCCAGCATTTGTAAGATGTCATCCATTATGTGGGTGAGTGCTGATTCAGTACTGTGACCTTGACGGAAACCGGATTGGTGTTTATCTAGGAGGTTGAAGTTCTCGATGTGATTGCAAATTTGAATTTGTACACATTTTTCCATTAACTTTGCCAGCATGAGGATGCTGGATATAGGTCGGTAGTTGTTGAGGTCTGTGGAGAGGGAGTTGGCTTTCTTTAGTATAGGTGTGACCTTCCCAATTTTCAGACAGTCCGGTATGGAACCTTGCCTAAGAGAGGTGTTGACAATTTTTGCCCATACTGGTAGAATAGAGGGCTTTATCATTTTGAATACAGATGGGGTAGGGGATCGGAGAAATTATTGGCAGGGTAGATTGTTAGCAGGGTGTTATAGATTTCTTGTTCAGTGATGGGCGAGAAGGAGTGCCAGTTGGCATTGTTCTTTGGAACTCCGGTCAGCAGGCAGAAAAGGTCCTCACCTGTGAGTAAAGAATTTTTTCTTGGTTGGTAGATAGTTGGGGTTCTTTCTTGGATTGAATGTCATTTTCAATGGTTCTAGTCTTTTCTAGGAAGAATTTGAACAGTTTGTCGCAGTTCGGGGTAGCCGGGTTGCTAATCTCCACTTCGTTTGCAGAGTTGCGCGATTGTTGTTTTACGATTTCGAATAGCTTTTTAGGATGGTTAATGGCTTGGTTCAGCTGTGTTTTGAAGAAGTCTGCTTTAGATTTTATGATTTTTCTGTTGGACATGTTTCTCAGTGCCCTAAGTTGGTGTAGATGATCAGTGGAAGGTGCTGCTTTCCATGCTCTCTCAGCTAGTCTTAATTTGTGTCGAGTTAAGATTCTCATTGAACCATGGTTTGGAGATTTTGGTGGAGACATTTCTTTTCTTGAAGGGGCCTAGTGGTATCCAGGATTTTAAACATAGTGGCATTGTAAAAGTCTGTGAGATCTTGGACGTGGGCCATATCTGCTGATGGTGTCAGGGCGGAATTGCACTGGGACACCAATGTGTTGGCATCAATATTCCTGATATTCCTTTTCCATTGTTTTGTTTTTGTAGGTTGGTTTTGTTTTAGAGTTACCTCACTGTTGATGGAGAAGAAGATACTGTAGTGATCAGTTCAGTCACATGGGGAGATAGATTCTAGTGATATGACATTTCTTTTTGCTGTGATAAGGTCTAAAGTCTCCCCCTTCTTATGGGTTAGTCTGCCACAGAATTGAGACAGTTCCTGGTCTGCCAGAAAGGATTTGAAACCTTTTACATCATGATCGCCGGAATTTCTCCAATGGTGATTGAAGTCTCCCTGAAAGATCTGCAGCACTTGTGAGTTGGCATTGGCTGTAATGACTTCCATTAGCTCATCAATGAACTTCGATTGTCACCCAGGGGTGGTATATTATGTGAAGTTGGCAGATGATGCCCTTGTCATCCGAGATGTTGCTGCATAGATAAATACAGGAGGATAAGGAGATGGAGTCTGCTTGTTTAACTGTGATGGTGTTTCGATGGATGCAGGGCTAACCCCCCTCTAGGGTTTCTCAGTTCTATCCATGCGAAATATATCATGACTAGGGGGGACCAGTAGGTCAAGGATGGAGCAGAGGAACTCTTTAGCCATGTCTCTGTGAGGATGATGAGGTCCAGGTCCTTCGCAAGAATTAGATCATAAATGACCGTAGCAAGTTTGTTAGCCGATCTGCAGTTGATTAGTGCACATTTTGCTAGTCGGGTGAGTGACGGTTGATTGCATTATATTGACCTTTGTGAGGTTTTCCCTAATTATGGATCTGTAGTTGTGAGTGGGGTCTCTATGTGGGTTGTGTCGGATGGCTTGGAGGGTGCCATCTTGAGACTTGCTATTGCCATTATGACTTGTGTATGAGGTGAAACGGTCATGTAAGTCATTGTCAGATAGACCATCCATAGTTCTCATTGGTCGATCCGGGTCATAGGGGTAAGGTATTTTACTCTGTGTTATAAAGTTTGGATGTGGATTCATGGTTAGGTATCTGCTGGGGTGCTGACTAATTTGGTTCACTGTGGTGCTAGTTCATTGGTGATTGATATTAGATTTTTCATTTCATCCTTGAGCTGGGCTAGACCTAGGGTTAACTCATTGAATCGAGCGGTCCAGTCATGGTTTGGGCACTCAGTTAAGTGTGTGGGCGTGTGCTCTCCTATACTGGTGGTTCCTCCATTGTGGTCTTATAGCGTGGAGAACTGGGTATCGGATTGGATGGGGATATCTTTGTTAGTAATCAGACTCAGCTCTGCAAAGCAGCTCAGTGGTGTGCTGTGGGCTCCAGGCCAAGTGCCGCGGTCCGTGGGGTTGGGTCCGGTCATGGCATAGGGGAGGATCAGCATTCATTTGATGAATATACCGCAGACTCCTAACACTTTATCATGATGTTGAACTGCTGCCTGAGCCCCGCAGTACATGCAATGCTCATTTAAGTATGTGTTAGGATTGGTGATATAGCGATAGCCACTGTCAAATGCCTATCCTGACGTCAGTCGCATG